>NC_060178.1:105644900-105944900 GCF_021184085.1 Oncorhynchus gorbuscha | reverse complement strand
CGACGTCAGAGCACTGGTCATACGCCTGCTGGAGGACGAGCAGCTGGAGGTAACGCAAACACACACACACACACACACACACACACACACACACACACACACACACACACACACACACACACACACACACACACACACACACACACACACACACACACACACACACACACACATATATATCCTGTATCTCTCGCTCCCCCCGCTGTCTCGACCTCTGAATGCTCAGCTATGAAAAGCCAACTGATATTTACTCCTGAGCTGATGAACTGTTGCACCCTCTACAACCACTGTGATTATTATTTCACCCTGCTGGTCATCTATGAATATTTGAACATCTTGAAGAACAATCTGGCCTTCATCGCCATGTACTCTTATCTCCACCGGCACAACCAGAGGAGGACTGGCCACCCTTCAGAGTCTGGTTCCTCTCTAGGTTTCTTCCTAGGTTCTTGCCTTTCTAGGTAGTTGTTCCTTCTGTTTTTAGCACGTAGTGACATCTGCTGATGTAAAAAGTGTTTTATAAATACATTTGATTGAATGTAGAAAATTAGTTCAACAGAGAGGATGATCATAATACACAACAGACTGAAGGACAGGTGGTGTCATGACTGAAGAAGACAGAATGGTAGATAGTTAGGTCTAGAGGTTACAGATCACATTGAAGAAGACAGAATGGTAGATAGTTAGGTCTAGAGGTTACAGATCACATTGAAGAAGACAGAATGGTAGATAGTTAGGTCTAGAGGTTACAGATCACATTGAAGAAGACAGAATGGTAGATAGTTAGGTCTAGAGGTTACAGATCACATTGAAGAAGACAGAATGGTAGATAGTTAGGTCTAGAGGTTACAGATCACATTGAAGAAGACAGAATGGTAGATAGTTAGGTCTAGAGGTTACAGATCACATTGAAGAAGACAGAATGGTAGATAGTTAGGTCTAGAGGTTACAGATCACATTGAAGAAGACAGAATGGTAGATAGTTAGGTCTGGAGGTTACAGATCACATTGAAGAAGACAGAATGGTAGATAGTTAGGTCTAGAGGTTACAGATCACATTGAAGAAGACAGAATGGTAGATAGTTAGGTCTGGAGGTTACAGATCACATTGAAGAAGACAGAATGGTAGATAGTTAGGTCTGGAGGTTACAGATCACATTGAAGAAGACAGAATGGTAGATAGTTAAGTCTGGAGGTTACAGATCACATTGAAGAAGACAGAATGGTAGATAGTTAGGTCTGGAGGTTACAGATCACATTGAAGAAGACAGAATGGTAGATAGTTAGGTCTGGAGGTTACAGATCACATTGAAGAAGACAGAATGGTAGATAGTTAGGTCTGGAGGTTACAGATCACATTGAAGAAGACAGAATGGTAGATAGTTAGGTCTGGAGGTTACAGATCACATTGAAGAAGACAGAATGGTAGATAGTTAGGTCTGGAGGTTACAGATCACATTGAAGAAGACAGAATGGTAGATAGTTAGGT
Source organism: Oncorhynchus gorbuscha (assembly GCF_021184085.1). NCBI lineage: Eukaryota > Metazoa > Chordata > Actinopteri > Salmoniformes > Salmonidae > Oncorhynchus > Oncorhynchus gorbuscha. The sequence goes on along the minus strand of NC_060178.1, from coordinate 105,943,411 downwards.
CTGGAGGTTACAGATCACATTGAAGAAGACAGAATGGTAGATAGTTAGGTCTGGAGGTTACAGATCACATTGAAGAAGACAGAATGGTAGATAGTTAGGTCTGGAGGTTACAGATCACATTGAAGAAGACAGAATGGTAGATAGTTAGGTCTGGAGGTTACAGATCACATTGAAGAAGACATAATTGTGTGTGTGTGTGTGTGTGTGTGTGTGTGTGTGTGTGTGTGTGTGTGTGTGTGTGTGTGTGTGTGTGTGTGTGTGTGTGTGTGTGTGTGTGTGTGTGTGTGTGTGTGTGTGTGTGTGTGTGTGTGTGTGTGTGTGTGTGTGTGTGTGTCACAGGCCCTGTCTTCCAGCACTCTTCCTCCTTATTCTCCCCCTTGTTGCTATGGAAACCACATGGCAGGAGTATTCTGTTGCTATGGGGATGGTGATGTTGCCTCTTCTGTGTTTCTTTTCAGACAAAATACCCCAATTCACTTGTCCTCTAGTCTAATGACCTGTCCTCTAGTCTAATGACCTGTCCTCTAGTCTAATGACCTGTCCTCTAGTCTAATGACCTGTCCTTTAGTCTAATGACCTGTCCTCTAGTCTAATGACCTGTCCTCTAGTCTAATGACCTGTCCTCTAGTCTAATGACCTGTCCTCTAGTCTAATGACCTGTCCTCTAGTCTAATGACCTGTCCTCTAGTCTAATGACCTGCCCTCTATTCTAATGACCTGCCCTCTATTCTAATGACCTGCCCTCTATTCTAATGACCTGCCTTCTATTCTAATGACCTGCCTTCTATTCTAATGACCTGCCTTCTATTCTAATGACCTGCCCTCTAGTCTAATGACCTGCCCTCTAGTCTAATGACCTGCCCTCTAGTCTAATGACCTGTCCTCTAGTCTAATGACCTGCCCTCTATTCTAATGACCTGCCTTCTATTCTAATGACCTGTCCTCTAGTCTATTGACCTGTCCTCTAGTCTAATGACCTGTCCTCTAGTCTGATGACCCGTCCTCTAGTCTGATGACCCGTCCTCTAGTCTAATGACCTGTCTTCTAGTCTAATGACCTGCCCTCTATATATAGTCTGACCTGCCCTCTATGTATATATATGTATATAGATAGTTGTGGAATGTGTTGGGGGACGGGAGCAGAGCACGGTGTTGATACAGCAAAGATATATATATATATGTATGTGTATATGTATGTGTATATATGTGTGTGTGTGTGTGTGTATATAGCTGTGGAATGTGTTGGGGGACGGGAGCAGAGCACCGTCTTGATACAGGAAAGACGGATAGCTGTGGGCCCTACTAGAGAAATGTGAAGTTTGAAGTACATGTTTGGTGATTCTTAATGGGAAAACTGATAGCATTCAAATGAGTAGCTTTAAGGGTAAAAAAAATAATAATAACTGTGGGCCACATTGGTGTTGTAAACTTTTTGTCCATATCGCCCTGTGTGTGTGTGTGTGTGTGTGTGTGTGTGTGTGTGTGTGTGTGTGTGTGTGTGTGTGTGTGTGTGTGTGTGTGTGTGTGTGTGTGTGTGTGTGTGTGTGTGTGTGTGTGTGTGTGCGCATGCGTATAACAGACTAACTGATCAGGAGCTGTTATTTCTTCGTAATTATTGACTGCAGATGTAGGTGTTTCTTCCTCCCCAGTCCACTGTACAGTACGTAGCCTAGCTACAGAACCTGAGCCTTTTGCTTTGTGCTCTCAAGGGTGAGACTGAGTCAATCGGTGAAATCTACACTCACTGTTCTCTCTTTCTCTCTCACTGTTCACTCTTTCTCTCTCTTTCTCTCTCTCACTGTTCTCTCTCTTTCTCTCTCTTTCTCTCTCACTGTTCTTTCTTTCTCTCACTGTTCTCTCACTGTTCTCTCTCTCAATTAAATTCAATTAAATTCAAGGGCTTTATTGGCATGGGCAACGTGTTAACATTGCCAAAGCAAGTGAGGTAGATAATATATAAAGTGAAATAAACAATAAAAATGAACAGTAAACATCACACATACAGAAGTTTAAAAACAATAAAGACATTTAAAATGTCATATTATATATATACAGTGTTTTAACAATGTACAATAAATAAGCATAAATATGAGTTGTATTTAAAATGGTGTTTGTTCTTTACTGGTTGCCCTTTTCTTGCGGCAACAGGTAACAAATCTTGCTGCTGTGATGGCACACTGTGGAATTTCACCCAGTAAATAGGGAGTTTATCAAAATTAGATTTGTTTTCGAATTCTTTGTGGATCTCACTGTTCTCTCTTTCTCTCTCTCACTGTTCTCTCTCTCTCTCTCTCTCTCTCGTTCTCTCTCACTGTTCTCTCTCTCTCACTGTTCTCTCTCTCACTGTCCTCTCCCTGTTCGCTCGCTCGCTCCCTCCCTGTTCGCTCGCTCGCTCCCTCCCTGTTCGCTCGCTCGCTCCCTCTCCCTGTTCGCTCGCTCGCTCCCTCCCTGTTCGCTCGCTCGCTCCCTCCCTGTTCGCTCGCTCGCTCCCTCTCCCTGTTCGCTCGCTCGCTCCCTCTCCCTGTTCGCTCGCTCGCTCCCTCTCCCTGTTCGCTCGCTCCCTCTCCCTGTTCGCTCGCTCGCTCCCTCTCCCTGTTCGCTCGCTCGCTCCCTCTCCCTGTTCACTCGCTCGCTCCCTCTCCCTGTTCGCTCGCTCCCTCTCCCTGTTCGCTCGCTCCCTCTCCCTGTTTGCTCGCTCCCTCCCTCACCCTATTCGCTCACTCGCTCCCTCTCCCCCATTCCGCGCTCGCTCGCACCCTCTCCCCGCTCGCTCGCACCCGCTCACTCGCTTCCTCTCTCCCCTCGCTCGCGCTCTCTCTCTCCCTGCTCGCTCGCTCGCTCGCTCGCTCCGTCTCGCCCTCTCGCTCGCTCGCTCCGTCTCCCCCTCTCCCTGCTCGCTCTCCCTCTCCCCCTCTCCCTGCTCGCTCGCTCTCCCCGCTCACTCTCCCTCTCCCTGCTCGCTCCCTCTCTCCCTCTCCCTGCTCGCTCCCCCTCTCCCTGCTCCGCCCGCTCTCCCTGCTCGCTCACTCTCCCCGCTCACTCTCTCTCCCTGCTCGCTCCCTCTCTCCCTCTCCCTGCTCGCCCCTCTCCCTGCTCGCCCCTCTCCCTGCTCGCCCCCTCTCCCTGCTCGCCCCCTCTCCCTGCTCGCCCCCTCTCCCTGCTCGCCCCTCCCCCCTCTCCCTGCTCGCTCCCTCTCTCCCTCTCCCTGCTCGCTCCCTCTCTCCCTCTCCCTGCTCGCCCCCTCTCCCTGCTCGCCCCTCTCCCTGCTCGCTCCCTCTCTCCCTCTCCCTGCTCGCCCCCTCTCCCTGCTCGCCCCCTCTCCCTGCTCGCTCCCTCTCTGCTCGCTCCCTCTCTGCTCGCTCCCCTCCCTGCTCGCTCTCCCCTCTCCCTGCTCGCTCTCTCCCCCCTCTCCCTGCTCGCTCTCTCCCCCCTCTCCCTGCTCGCTCTCCCCCCCTCCCTGCCTGCTCGCTCTCCCTGCCTGCTCGCTCTCCCTGCCTGCTCGCTCTCCCTGCCTGCTCGCTCTCCCTGCCTGCTCGCTCTCCCTGCCTGCTCGCTCTCCCTGCCTGCTCGCTCTCCCTGCCTGCTCGCTCTCCCTGCCTGCTCGCTCTCCCTGCTCACTCCCTCTCTCTCCCTGCTCACTCCCTCTCTCTCTCTGCTCACTCTTTCTACCTGCTCACTCCATTCCTCTCCCTGCTCACTCTCTCTCCCTGCTCACTCCCTCTCTCTCCCTGCTCCCTCTCCCTGCTCGCTCTCTCTCTTCCCGCCTGCGCGCTCGCTCTCTCTTTCTGCTCTCCCTGTTCTCTCTGGCTCCATCTTAATTAAGCTTTCAGTGATTCATCTCTTCCTACTTCTCAAGAGTATTGGAGGACAATGTCCAACTATGGTCTCGCTCCTCAGCCCTTCACTGCATTTTGAGGAGGAGGAGAGTTTAGACGGAGCTTCTGTCTGTTGAGCAGATCTAGTCAGTACATAATGGATCAGCCAGCTCCACATATCACATCTCTTTCCTTCTCTCCCCCAGGTGAGGGAGATGGCTGCCACCACTCTGAGCGGTTTCCTTCAGTGTAACTTCCTGTCTATAGAGGGCCCCATGCAGAGCCACTTCGAGGCCCTCTGTAAGACCCGCCTACCCAAGAAGAGGAAGAGGGAGCTGGGCTCTGTGGTGGACACCATCCCCTCTGGAGGTAGCCATGAGCAAATTATACCTATAAGGGCTCGTGGTGGACACCATCCCCTCTGGAGGTAGCCATGAGCAAATTATACCTATAAGGGCTCTGTGGTGGACACCATCCCCTCTGGAGGTAGCCATGAGCAAATTATACCTATAAGGGCTCTGTGGTGGACACCATCCCCTCTGGAGGTAGCCATGAGCAAATTATACCTATAAGGGCTCTGTGGTGGACACCATCCCCTCTGGAGGTAGCCATGAGCAAATTATACCTATAAGGGCTCCGTGGTGGACACCATCCCCTCTGGAGGTAGCCATGAGCAAATTATACCTATAAGGGCTCCGTGGTGGACACCATCCCCTCTGGAGGTAGCCATGAGCAAATTATACCTATAAGCCGCTCTGGATAACAGTGTCTGCTAAGTGACAAACATGTTAATTAGAGGTCGACCGATTTATCGGAATGGATGATTTAATTAGGGCCGATTTCAAGTTTTCATAGCAATCGGTAATCTGCGTTTTTGGACACCGATCAGGGCCGATTACATTGCACTCCACGAGGAGACTGCGTGACAGACTGACTACCTGTTACGGGAGTGCAGCAAGGAGCCAAGGTAAGTTGCTAGCTAGCATTAACCTTATCTTATAAAAACTATACATCTTAACATAATCACTAGTTAACTACATACTGTATGGTTGATGATATTACTAGTTTATCTAGTGTGTCCTGCGTTGCATATAATCGATGCGGTGCCTGTTAATGTATCATCGAATCACAGCCTACTTCGTCAAACGGGTGATGATGTAACAAGCGCATTGGTGAAAAAAGCATTGTCGTTGCTCCAACGTGTACCTAACCATAAACATCCATGCCTTTCTTAAAATCAATACACAAGTATATATATTTAAACCTGCATATTTAGTTAATATGCCTGCTAACATGAATTTATTTTAACTAGGTAAATTATGTCACTTCTCTTGCAACAGAGTCAGGGTATATGCAGCAGTTTGGGCCGCCTGGCTCGTTGTGAACTGTATGAAGACCATTTCTTCCTAACACAGGCTGTAATTAATTTTCCAGAATTTAACATAATTATGACATAACATTGAAGGTTGTGCAATGTAACAAGAATATTTAGACTTAGGGTTGCCATCCGTTAGATAAAATATGGACCGGTTCTGTATTTCACTGAATGAATAAACGTTTTGTTTTCGAAATGATAGTTTCCGGATTTTACCATTTTAATGTCCAAAGGCTGGTATTTCTGTGTGGTATTATATTATAATTAAGTCTATGATTTGATTGTTGACAGCAGTCTGACTGAGCGATGGTAGGCAGCAGCAGCCTCGTAGGCATTCATTCAAACAGCACTTTCCTGCGTTTGCCAGCAGCTCTTCGCTGTGCTTCAAGCATTGCGCTGTTTATGACTTCAAGCCTATCAACTCCCGAGATTAGGCTGGCAATACTATAGTGCCTATAAGAACATCCCCAAAGTCAAAGGTATATGAAATACAAATGGTATAGAAATAGTCCTATAATTCCTATAATAACTAAAAACCTAAAACTTCTTAACTGGGAATATTGAAGACTCATGGTAAAATGAACCACCAGCTTTCATATGTTCTCATGTTCTGAGCAACGAACTGAAACGTTAGCTTTTTTACATGGCACATATTGCACTTTCACTTCTCCAACACTTTGTTTTTACATTATTTAAACTAAATTGAACATGTGTCATTATTTACTTGAGACTAAATTAATTTTATTGATGTATAAGTGTTCATTCAGTATTGTTGTAATTGTCATTAATACAAATATATATATATAATAATTTGCTGTTTCCATTTACATTTACATTTAAGTCATTTAGCAGATGCTCTTATCCAGAGCGACTTACAAATCGGTATCTTCTTTTTTGGTCCTCCAAAAATCGGTATCGGCGTTGAAAAATCATCATCGGTCGACCTCTAATGTTAATACTCTAGTCCACACTACATACTGGCTCTGTTACTCTGTCCGCACTACATATTGGCTCTGTTACTCTGTCCGCACTACATACTGGCTCTGTTACTCTGTCCGCACTACATATTGGCTCTGTTACTCTGTCCGCACTACATACTGGCTCTGTTACTCTGTCCGCACTACATACTGGCTCTGTTACTCTGTCCGCACTACATACTGGCTCTGTTACTCTGTCCGCACTACATACTGGCTCTGTTACTCTGTCCGCACTACATACTGGCTCTGTTACTCTGTCCGCACTACATACGGGCTCTGTTACTCTGTACATACGGGCTCTGTTACTCTGTCCGCACTACATACTGGCTCTGTTACTCTGTCCGCACTACATACTGGCTCTGTTACTCTGTCCGCACTACATACTGGCTCTGTTACTCTGTCCGCACTACATACTGGCTCTGTTACTCTGTCCGCACTACATACTGGCTCTGTTACTCTGTCCACACTACATACGGGCTCTGTTACTCTGTCCGCACTACATACTGGCTCTGTCCGCACTACATACTGGCTCTGTTACTCTGTCCGCACTACATACGGGCTCTGTTACTCTGTCCGCACTACATACTGGCTCTGTTACTCTGTCCGCACTACATACGGGCTCTGTTACTCTGTCCGCACTACATACTGGCTCTGTTACTCTGTCCGCACTACATACTGGCTCTGTTACTCTGTCCGCACTACATACTGGCTCTGTTACTCTGTCCGCACTACATACTGGCTCTGTCCACACTACATACTGGCTCTGTTACTCGGTCCACGCTAAATACCACTTAAAATGGCCACTACATACACTACATGACCAAAAGTATGTGGACACGTGCTCGTCGAACATCTCATTCCAAAACCATGGGCATTAATATAGAGTTGGTCCCCCCTTTGCTACTATAACAGCCTCCACTCTTCTGGGAAGGTTTTCCACTAGATGTTGGAACATTTCTGCTGGGACTTGCTTCCGTTCAGCTACGATCATTAGTGAGGTCGGGCACTGTTGCGTGATTAGGCTTAGCAGCGCAGAAATTTGACGAACTGACTTGTTGGAAAGGTGGCATCCTATGACGATGGTGCCACGTTGAAAGTCAATGAGCTCTTCAGTAAGGCCATTCTACTGCAATGTTTGTCTATGGAGATTGCATGGCCGTGTGCTCGATTTTATACACCTTTCAGCAATGGGTGAGGCTGAAATAGTCAAATCCACTAATTTGAAGGGGTGTCCACATACTTTTGTATATTTAGTGCATCTTCATTTTAACACTAGTGTGGGTATTAGAACATAGCTGTCTACATCCAACGGTCAATTGTTTACTTGGAACACAGTTGCCATGGTTGTGTTAGATAGGCTTCTAAAATGCATTTGTCTTAACCTTGCTGAACATGCTATAGCTCAGTTTTCAATGCCCCCCCCCGTGTGTGTGCGTGTGCGTGTGTAGATCTAGTGAGGCGACATGCTGGAGTGTTAGGTCTGAGTGCCTGTATCCTGTCCAGCCCCTACGATGTTCCCAGCTGGATGCCCCAACTTCTGATGAACCTGAGCGTCCACCTCAATGACACACAGCCCATTGAGGTGAGGAGGACTAACACACACAGCTCAATAACATGCTCTCTGTCACTCTCGCTCTCTTTCGCTCCTGAATCGCGCTCTCTCTCTCCTGAATCTCGCTCTCTCTCTCTCCTGAATCTCGCTCTCCCTCGCTCCTGAATCTCGCTCTCTCTCGCTCCTGAATCTCGCTCTCTCTCGCTCCTGAATCTCGCTCTCCCTCGCTCCTGAATCTCGCTCTCCCTCGCTCCTGAATCTCGCTCTCTCTCTCCTGAATCTCGCTCTCCCTCGCTCCTGAATCCCGCTCTCTCTCTCTCCTGAATCTCCCTCGATCCTGAATCTCGCTCTCCCTCGATCCTGAATCTCGCTCTCTCTCCTGAATCTCTCTCTCTCCTGAATCTCGCTCCTGAATCTCTCTCTCTCTCTCTCTCTCTCTCTCTCTCTCTCTCTCTCTCTCTCTCTCTCTCTCTCTCTCTCTCTCTCTCTCTCTCTCTCTCTCCTGAAGATGTCTGTGAAGAAGACCCTGTCTAATTTCCGGCGGACTCATCATGACAACTGGCAGGAACACAAACAGCAGTTCACTGACGACCAGCTGCTGGTTCTGACCGACCTGCTTGTCTCTCCCTGCTACTATGCCTAGATACCTGGTAGGACACACACTCCCATCCTAAAATGCTGACTCATTCCTTAAGGCACCAACCCTTAATCAAACCGTCTATTTGGTCTCTCTTTAGGGCCCTGGTACAACTTTCAGATGGAGATAATGTTTTCTTAAACGGAGGAATGACACCCTGAATGCCCTCTTTGAGCCACTCAACAGTTCCTCGCTCTGTTATTAGTCTGGGAAAGCCTCAAACTGAACAGAACAGGGCCATATTCACAAAGTGTCTGAGTACAATTGCTGATTTAGGATCAGTTTTGCCTTTCAGATCGTATTGAATACCATTATATGGACATGGAGACCTGATCCTCGATCAGCAGCGCTACTCTGAGACGCAGTGTGACTTCCAGAACAGACGAGCCTGCATGAGGGGAGGTGGGCCTCACTTTCAGGTCCCTGCCCTCTGACCAGACCAACGGACGACACCTGGGTCATTTTCACTAGGCACCAAACATAATGAAACGAGGAGGAACTACCTGGATGTTTCCTTAGAAAAAGGTTTTTGTTGCGTTGTGCCGTAACGAATACAACCCTGTACCCTGAGGACCTTGGGGAGGGGGGGATATGCATACGTAATGGATGGAGGGAATGGATGGAGTTGTGTATTTGTTTTTAGCGCTCATTTACATTTCTACTATACTTAATATTTAAGGATAAACCATAGCATGGATGATTGATCTGCACTTTGTAATATTACTGTACAGTTGATTTCTCTTGTTCTTCTCGTGTGTGTGTGTGTGTGTGTGTGTGTGTGTGTGTGTGTGTGTGTGTGTGTGTGTGTGTGTGTGTGTGTGTGTGTGTGTGTGTGTGTGTGTGTGTGTGTGTGTGTGTGTGTGTGTGTGTGTGTGTGTGTGTGTGTGTAGTGCTTGATGAAGATACCTGCAGGTTTCCCTCGATCTCTGGTCCAAGTTGTAGTGCGTGTTCCCCCATTAGTGCACCACTACGCCTTAGGACCAGAGCTAGTTTCCCCTGTAATATTGCTCTCAGTACAACATCCCCTCAATGTTATCAACTCTGCACCAACTAACTATATTATCCCACTAGAGCAAGGCTCTCCAGTCCTGTTCCTGGGGAGCTGCTGTCCTGTAGGTTTCACTATGACCCTAATCTAGCACACCTGATTCTAAAAACTACGTGGTTGATCAGCTGAGTTAAGATAGTTACAACTGGGGTTGGAGTGAAAACCTACAGGAGGGTAGCTCCCCAGGAACAGGGTTGAAGTGAAAACCTACAGGAGGCTAGCTCCCCAGGAACAGGGTTGAAGTGAAAACCTACAGGAGGGTAGCTCCCCAGGAACAGGGCTGGATTGAAAACCTACAGGAGGGTAGCTCTCCAGGAACAGGGTTGGAGTTAAAACCTGCATGAGGGTATCTCTCCAGGAACAGGGTTGGATTGAAAACCTACAGGAGGGTAGCTATCCAGGAACAGGGTTGGAGTTAAAACCTACAGGAGGGTAGCTCTCCAGGAAACAGGTTTGGAGAGCCCTGCTCTAGAGGATAGGAACCATATTGTCCCAGGTCTCCAATGAAGTGTTCTTAGCCACAGTCTGTATGTGTTCAGATGATCGTTCATTATCATTAGATTAGGAGTGTTTCCCAAATGGACCCTTTTCCTTTTAGTGCACTACTTTTGACAAGGGCCCATAAGGCTCTGATCAAAAGTAGTGCACTATATAGGGAATAGTGTCATTTGGGACATAACTTAGATTTTAACCTGGCACACACATTTACATACTTGATGTTTGTGTACTTTGTTTATCTCTGCTATATGCATATTTTATTATGTGTGTATACCATGTGTATGTAACATAAATGCACAAACAGGTTTATTTATTTGTTTAAAGTGCTGATTTTATTATTCTTAAGAGTTGCTGGTAATGAAAGCTTTTGGTTTGTGAGTAGATAGATTGTTCAGCTTGTTAGTGACGGAGCATTTGATGTAATCTGCTCTCGCTTGGGCAATGATGACTATGTAGCAGAGTGAGTGTGTGAGTGTGTGTTCATTCCTCAAGGCTATGTGCAAGGTTTTCAGCTGATGGATACAGTTTAATCATCATGGCATGTCTAAACCCCTCTCAAAAGCCCAAGGGACTCATTTCCCAGACACAGATCAAGCCTGGTCCTGGACTAAAAAGCATGATATAAATGGAGTCTCCATTGAAACAAAGCTTTTTAGTCCAGGACCAGGCTTGATCTGTGTCTGGGAAACGGGGCCCAAGGAATAGCCAAACATCCTGTCCACCACCTTAGCATCGCACCCCTTCCCCTCTACTCATCAATATAACATTGTTCTCCATTCTTTTTAAAAACCCTAGTGAGAGATTTATTTTTGGTTCAATATTTACTTTTCCATGAAGACTTGAAAATCTAGTCTCATTGGTTCAGTTTAGTACCTCACACCTGTTTAGTGTAGTGCCAAAACTGCAGTGATTATTTTTAGATGTACTGTTTTCTGAAGAAAATAAAGAAATTCATGGGTTGTTTGTAACAAACTTTTTGTATGTGTGTCTTTGGGCTGGTTGGTTCTGGGATGGCTCCTATTCAGTGGTGTAAAGTATTTAAGTACAAATACTACTTAAGTAGTTTTTTGGGGTATCTGAATTTTACTTTACTATTTCTATTTTTGACAACTTTTACTGCACTACCTTCCTAGTGAAAATAATGTACATTTTACTCTGTACATTTTACTCTATACATTTTCCCTGACACCCAATAGTACTGGTTACATTATGAATTCTTAACAGGACAGGAAAATGGACCAATTCATGCACTTATCAAGAGAACATCCCTACTGCTTCTGATCTGGTGGACTCACTAAACACAAATGCTTGGAGTGTGTCCCTGTCTAACACCAAATAAATCAAATGTATGGTTTGCTTAATTTCAGCAATTTTAAATTATTTTTTACTTTTTATACATAAGTATAACCCAATGTTAGACTTTTACAATAATGACCCAATGTTAGACTTTTACTCAAGTAGTTTACTGGGCGACTTTTAAGTAATTTTCAATTAAGGAATCAACTTTTACTTAAATATGCCATTCGTGCTCCCGAGTGGCGCAGCGGTCTAAGGCACTGCATCTCAGTGCTAGAGGCGTCACTACAGACACCCTGGTTCAGAGGTCTAAGGCACTGCGTCTCAGTGCTAGAGGTGTCACTACAGACACCCTGGTTCAGAGGTCTAAGGCACTGCGTCTCAGTGCTAGAGGCGTCACTACAGACACCCTGGTTCAGAGGTCTAAGGCACTGCGTCTCAGTGCTAGAGGTGTCACTACAGACACCCTGGTTCAGAGGTCTAAGGCACTGCGTCTCAGTGCTAGAGGTGTCACTACAGACACCCTGGTTCAGAGGTCTAAGGCACTGCGTCTCAGTGCTAGAGGTGTCACTACAGACACCCTGGTTCAGAGGTCTAAGGCACTGCGTCTCAGTGCTAGAGGTGTCACTACAGACACCCTGGTTCAGAGGTCTAAGGCACTGCGTCTCAGTGCTAGAGGTGTCACTACAGACACCCTGGTTCAGAGGTCTAAGGCACTGCATCTGCATCTCTGCTAGAGGTGTCACTACAGACACCCTGGTTCAGAGGTCTAAGGCACTGCGTCTCAGTGCTAGAGGTGTCACTACAGACACCCTGGTTCAGAGGTCTAAGGCACTGCGTCTCAGTGCTAGAGGTGTCACTACAGACACCCTGGTTCAGCGGTCTAAGGCACTGCGTCTCAGTGCTAGAGGCGTCACTACAGACACCCTGGTTCAGAGGTCTAAGGCACTGCGTCTCAGTGCTAGAGGTGTCACTACAGACACCCTGGTTCAGAGGTCTAAGGCACTGCGTCTCAGTGCTAGAGGTGTCACTACAGACACCCTGGTTCAGAGGTCTAAGGCACTGCATCTCTGCTAGAGGTGTCACTACAGACACCCTGGTTCAGAGGTCTAAGGCACTGCGTCTCAGTGCTAGAGGTGTCACTACAGACACCCTGGTTCAGAGGTCTAAGGCACTGCGTCTCAGTGCTAGAGGTGTCACTACAGACACCCTGGTTCAGCGGTCTAAGGCACTGCGTCTCAGTGCTAGAGGCGTCACTACAGACACCCTGGTTCAGAGGTCTAAGGCACTGCGTCTCAGTGCTAGAGGTGTCACTACAGACACCCTGGTTCAGAGGTCTAAGGCACTGCGTCTCAGTGCTAGAGGTGTCACTACAGACACCCTGGTTCAGAGGTCTAAGGCACTGCGTCTCAGTGCTAGAGGTGTCACTACAGACACCCTGGTTCAGCGGTCTAAGGCACTGCGTCTCAGTGCTAGAGGTGTCACTACAGACACCCTGGTTCAGAGGTCTAAGGCACTGCGTCTCAGTGCTAGAGGTGTCACTACAGACACCCTGGTTCAGAGGTCTAAGGCACTGCGTCTCAGTGCTAGAGGTGTCACTACAGACACCCTGGTTCAGAGGTCTAAGGCACTGCGTCTCAGTGCTAGAGGCGTCACTACAGGTTCGAATCCAGGCAGGATCACAACCTGCTGTGATTGAGAGTTCCATAGGGCGGCGCTCAATTAGCCCAGCGTCGTCCGGGTTTGGCTGGGTTTGGCCGGGTTTGGCTGTCCATTATAAATAAGAATTTGATCTTAACCGATTTGCTTAGTTAAAGGTTAAAATTAAAAATAGACAAATGAGCACTTCCACCACTGTTCATATTGAAGTTAGTCACAGCGACATGTATCCTCTATAGGGCAGCCGTGGTACAGTTCCTGTACCTTCATATCAAGTACATGCATCTTTGATGTGCAGTGCTAGTTGTGCAATATTAGATGGCACTTTGACTGGTTTAACCGTAGCCTACCAGGTTGAGAGGGTACCTTAATCCATCGAGGGTCTCAATGAACAAATATACTGTACCCTACAAAGAGAGGGAATTCTAGAACGAGTTGGAACCCAATATTACCTAAATGTATTTCTACATAATGTTGCGGTTTATCGCCCATGAGAATGGATTCGTATCCTTTTGATTCCGTTAGAATGAGATGTTCAAGCTAGAGGTTGACAGCCTGAGGTGGTAACTGGTACCCGCAAGGAGGACAGCCTGAGGTGGTAACTGGTACCTGCAAGGAGGACAGCCTGAGGTGGTAACTGGTACCCGCAAGGAGGACAGCCTGAGGTGGTAACTGGTACCTGCAAGGAGGACAGCCTGAGGTGGTAACTGGTACCCGCAAGGAGGACAGCCTGAGGTGGTAACTGGTACCTGCAAGGAGGACAGCCTGAGGTGGTAACTGGTACCCGCAAGGAGGACAGCCTGAGGTGGTAACTGGTACCCGCAAGGAGGACAGCCTGAGGTGGTAACTGGTACCTGCAAGGAGGACAGCCTGAGGTGGTAACTGGTACCCGCAAGGAGGACAGCCTGAGGTGGTAACTGGTACCCGCAAGGAGGACAGCCTGAGGTGGTAACTGGTACCCGCAAGGAGGACAGCCTGAGGTGGTAACTGGTACCCGCAAGGAGGACAGCCTGAGGTGGTAACTGGTACCCGCAAGGACAGCCTGAGGTGGTAACTGGTACCCGCAAGGAGGACAGCCTGAGGTGGTAACTGGTACCTGCAAGCGCTGATGTTAAAGATGTACAAACATCAAATAGAAATAGTGACACGAATATATACACAGTTAATAACATACATGTAGTACCAGTACCGAAACGAATATGTGGTTAAATGACATGTAAAATACCTATCCAGGCCTGGTAAGATCTGGCATGCGTCAGCAACACCTAGGTAGGGGAACGCGCCCAGTACTGTATATGTCATATCCCACGTCTTACCGATGTACTGCGCCCGGTCTTCGTCTTCTCCCGGATAAAACAAAAATGGATACATCACATCGACAATAAAATACACGCTCTTTTTGAATGATATATTGTGAATAAAAGTGCTTGTGGTTATAATGCATGCGGACGGTAAGTTGGTACTGGTACTACATGTATGTTATTAACTGTGTATATATTAATGCATGCGGACGGTAAGTTGCCAATTCCGAATATGAAAATGTAACCTATTGGTTGTATAACAATGAGGCCTATGTCTATTTTCGCGTCTTTTTTTCTCTATTAGCGTTCACATCAATATGACAATGTCTTTATGATTTTCAAGTAAACCGCAATATTAGGTTGCATACAGAATATAAGTATCGTATTTTATTGCTTCTGATTATCTGTGAAGGAATAGTTCGTTTTTTTTCTAATGCCTGTAGCTGTGGTGGTGGCTGGATGGAGAGCAACACCTTGAGTATTGTATTGGTTTTCATAACCATGATCAAATGACCATGATGACTCGACTATCGTATTGAAATCGTTTTGCATCAGAGCATTCACACGCACATACAGATAAATGCAGATGCGGTAAACCTGTATGTTTCACTAAGTAAATGTGATCATTTTAGAATTCCATGTACATTTTCATTATCGATAGTCCTACACAAAAGCTGCAGCTCCTATATTTTCGTCGTAAGCTCAACCATATTCTATCATTCTATCCAAATCTATTGTGTAATCATATTAAACAGATATGTAAAACCCTCGACAATAATGATAGAAGGATTAGATTAGATTAGATTACTGTGTAGGCTCCACATTTGATTTGTTTGCTCTTGCTTCAGCCTAAGCCTATTTAGACTTCAGTGCTTGTCTGGCAGGAAGGGGGGGGGGCTTTTTCCATTGAAAGAGCAGAATTATTATCATTCACAATGGTCCTCATACATGTCTTTCATTGTAATAATATGGTGTTGTAATAAACTCAGATTTCTCTGTTTCTATGTAGAAATCTGGGGTCTTTCCCATGACCAAGGGGACCATGTCAGTGGAGGAGACAGCAGATACCTTCACCATCCTGTTCAGTGAAATGATGTGAACACCTGTGAGGCTGTTCTCCAGTCTTTACTGACCCAATGGAGAAAGTCCATTAAAACAGCGTTTTAGTCCAGGACTAGGCTTAATCTGTGTCTGGGAAAGCAGCCCTATGTGTATGATGAATGTGACCAGTCTGCCGTCAGTCTGCCACCACCACACCTACAACAGCAGCCTGGGCCCGAGGTGCGTGGGTTGAAAAGAAAAAGACACATTTGTGTGGAATGTAAGGAATATGTATCAGCCATCTTCTCCTCCTCCCTCTAGGTCCTCCTCCTCTTCCTCCCCTGGCTGGGCCCTGATCCACACGGCTACCCTCACTTCCTGCTCTCTCCTCCTCATCCTCATATTCTTTCTGGGTTCTTACGGCAACCTGGTGGTGTTCCTCTCCTTCTTCCACCCGGCCTTCCGCAAGTTCCGCACCAACTTCGACTTCATGATCCTGAACTTATCATTCTGTGATATGATTATATGTTGCGTGACTGCGCCGATGTTCGCATTGGTGCTTTTCCTGGACTCAGGTCAGTAGACTGTATATACCATAGAATACCATTCTGGAACTTTGAGGATTTATAACATAGCCTCTATAGTCATTTCATAGGATCTCTATGATATTTACTTCCTTCTGTTCTTTACTTAGTTCTTGTCTCTTGCTTCAGCTAAGACACTGGGCCCTGTCTGTCCCCAATTAATAGATTTTTGTTTTGGGTGGCAGGTAGCCTTGTGGTTAGAGCTTTAGAGCATGTTCGAATCCTAGAGCCAACAAGGTGAAATCTGTTGATGTACCCTTGAGCAAGGCACTTAGCCCTTATTGCTTCAGGATTGCAGTTGATAATGGCTGACCCTGGCCGTGACCTCACTCTCCGAGGCTTTCTCGGGGAGTTGGTATATGCCAAAAAAAAACAATTTTCTAATTCACAAATAGGATGAATATAATCACCCACCTAATTATTATTCTTGTTCTGTTGTGTGCCTATTTGAGTTCGCTTAGCTTAATAAACCAATAGAAAAGTCCCAAAACAGCAAACTGTTCCCATCTAGCACTCTAGACAGACTCAACCAAATGATCCAAGTATTTGAAAGTATTTTTCCAAATATTTGAACCCCGGTCTGATTCTTGAAGGTTTGCAAAAGTCTAAAGAGTTAACTTTATTTTGTTCCAGGAGGAGGGGGTGGCGTGTCAAAGACTTTTTGCTTCACCTTCCACCTGACCAGCTCTGCCTTCATCATCATGTCTCTGGAGACGGTAGCTGTGATCGCCCTCCATCGGCTCCGTATGGTCCTGGGCCAGCAGCCCAACCGCATGGCCTCGCTCCCCTGTACTCTGGCTCTCACCGCCCTCCTCTGGACCTCTAGCTTTACTATGGCTGCCCTGCTCACCCTGCGAGCCTACCCCATGAAGGAGGGACCCTGCCTGCCTCACTTCGGCCTAACGGGTGGGCCTGCAAGGGTGGTTCTATATGTCTACCTGGCAGACTTTGCATTCTGCGTGGCGGTGGTGTCTGTCTGCTACCTGATGATCGCTCAGACGCTGAGGAAGAATGCACAGGTGAGAGAGAGAGAGAGGGAGGGATGGATGAATTGGATCGATAGATGGATGAATGACATTTGATTTCGTGTCAGGTAAATCACATTAGCGACCCACCCCTTGCGGGATTATTTGTATAAGTTAATTACTTATAACTTGCTATAAGCAAAATAATGTTATGACTTATATCATGTTGTCTCTCTATGCTAAGTGGTTGTTCCCATCCTGTCCCCAGGTGAGGAAGTGCCGCGTCATCACTGTAGACGCCACACGCCCGCCGCTACCACAACCCCCTCCCCCGCTCATGGCGGCCGGCATAGAGAGCATGCAGTGTGCCGTCCAGGTTCCTTCACTCTACCGCAACCAGACCTACAACAAGCTCCAACACATTCAGACTCACTCCTACACTAACAGACCCACCAGCCAGGGTCTAGTACCCGGGGCTGCCCAGGGAGCTACCTGCTGCCAGCTCGTCTCTACGGTCAACCTGGCCACAGTTAAAGACTCCAAGGCTGTAGTAACCTGTGTGGTGATTGTGTTCTCCGTCCTTCTCTGTTGTCTCCCCATGGGCGTCTCCTTAGCCCAGGACGTCCTCTCTCCAGAGAGCAGCTTCGCTCACTACCAGTTCGAACTGTGCGGTTTCGCGCTCATCTTCCTCAAGTCGTGCATCAACCCATTCGTGTACTCTCGCAACAGTGCCGGGCTTCGCCGGCGCGTCCTCTGCTGCCTCCAATGGGTGGCGCTGGTGTTCCTCTGCTGCAAGCACAAGACACGGCTCCATGCCATGGGTAAAGGTAGTCTCGAGGTCAACCGTAACAAGTCCTCGCACCACGAGACCAACTCTGCCTATGTCCTCTCACCCAAGCCACAAAGGAGACTGGTGGATCAAGCCTGTGGACCCAGTCACTCCCGGGACTGTGCCCCCAGTCCAAGAGCTACGGGCGGGCATGGTGGGCGTAAGCCCAGGCCCCCTAGCACCTCCACCCCCATCAACACCCGTATCGAGCCCTACTACAGTATCTACAACAGCAGCCCCTCTGCAGGACCCGGCTCCCCTACCAACAGTCTGCAGCCTGCTGCCAACTCCTCCTCCTCCCAGGCCTTTGGGTTCAACAAGTCCTATGTTGCCATGCACTATCACATCCACCAGGAGGTGCTGCAGGACGTTGAGAGCACCTCAGCCCATAAGATACCCATACCTTCAGTCTGATTAACCACCATGATTGATTGGATCCCTTCAGTCTAAACTGACAAATAACCTTGACTTAGACCTGAAGACTTGTGTTGGCTCGCCAATCTAATGCCAATAGGCTTTAGTTCAGTGGGCTAACATAGTCTTGTGGTTCTGCCGGACTTTGAGAGCACCTCGGTGCATCAGATCTCCATACCTTCAGTTTAACTTACCACAATGATTTATACATGAATTGATTTGTTTATTGATCAGATACTGTACTTCGAGTGTAACCCTGCCACCATGCTGAAATTTGAGAGGGATTGGGCACATAGATCAGGGATGCTAAAAGTTACTATAATATTATATGACTATCACCACAAGACACCAGAGAGTAAACGGTACTAATTGTCTGAATATCATGTGGTATTGAACTGTTAGAGGTAAAGAATAACCCCCATTGACTTTAGAATATTAAATGGATGATCTCTTAGTCCAGAGGGAGAGAAACAGCACTGATCCCATATTGTTATTGATGTTACTGAAATAAGTGGAATCACTTTTTACACTGACATGACATTTTTCATATTGTACAATTTATATGGTCTTTCTCGTCATAATAATACTGTATTTGTGAGTCTCATACATGTTCTATGATATCAGTAAATGTTTTGCAAGTGCAATGTGTCCAGTGCGCTCCTGGCAAAGAAAATATCTAAATTGAAGATCTATTGTAGATCCACAAAGGTAAACACCTCTTGTGGAGTAAGAGACCTCTGGTGGTCAACTAATCAACCTGCAACTCACTGTCCAAGCTTTTGTCATGTCACACAGTGATGTCCAGTACAGATGCTCTCAACCCCCAGACGTTTCACCATGTTGTTGAGCTAACTCATCTGATTCACCTAGTCAACACGTTCAATCAGGTGAGCTAGCTGTGTAATAGTTCAAATACATGGAATGTAAGGGGTTACTGAGAAGTTTGAGAACCCCTGATCTATTGTAACACATTATCTACCAGTGATCAGACAGAAGTCACTTTTTGTTCAGAGAAGAGCATCAGTTGGTCTTTTACTAAATGTGTCATGTTTGAGAGCTGAGGACCAATCAGGTTATCATATTGTGGCTAGCTATCCAAGACCATGGGGTATGACTAGAATTCATTTCAACCTAACTTTGTTCAGATAGTTTTATTTATTTTTTCAGTGTATTCCTCATTTAAACCACAGAACACACCAGATTTAGAAATCCACAGAAATGACATCTGATTTAGTGCATAACCAATGTTAATCATCAGCGCTCGTCGATAAGATCCGGGGATTGAAGTCACAGCACATCAGTTTATAAGATACTCTCAATCACCCTGTAACGTAACAACAACCAGGGTTGGGGTCAATTTCAGAAGGAAACTGAAATTCAAATCCTAATTTTCCTTACTGCTTTCGAATGAGGAAATTGGAATTTCAGTTTCCTGAATTGACAAATGGATTTGACCCCAACCCTGACACCAAAGCCCCAGTCTTACTATGCCCAGATATTGTTTGTCCAAATATTTTTAAATTCAAATGGACTTTGTCGGAAGATACTGTATCTACAAACAAAAAAATGCGTATAATTGTCAAGGACAAGCATGTAATCAAACTGAAATGAAACCCAAATAAATACAGTTAAAATGCTGCCGATAAAACCAACTACGTATAAAAACATGAGCAGAGAAAATGATTTGATGTAGAGGTGCTGACTACCGGCGAATAAACTATCAGCTCTATAAATAAAGATTCACACACTATATAAACTCCTTGTCATTTATTGGGTAAATCACCATGTTTCGGCATCACTCTGCCTTTAGGGTAATGTCATGAATGCTTAAACCAGATTATGTAGACAAACAGTGGAATTAGTGCAACCAATGACAATAGTGAAGGGTGTCATGATTAAGTTAATTAGAATGAATTGAGTGAAACAATAAATAAATATAGCATATTGAATATATTAGGCTATTGTTATCATATGGAAACAAATATTGTATATATATTAGCACCAACATACATTGTTCAATTCAATTTCACATATATATTTGTTCCCATTTCATAAAAACATGTGTTAATGTCATCTTTTGGTTCAACCATAATGCATAATCAACAGGGGGAACATATTGGGTGTACGCTGATAAGCTGTAGAAAGAATATATCCATTCATAAGACTTGTTCATAAAATGGGCCTGAGATCAAAGTCAATATTCAGACCATTAGTGGTCAATGTTTTTATAGAGGATATCCAGTAGGCCTCCCTTTGTAGTAGTAGAATCTCAATGTTACCTCCTCTCCTTGGTAGAGCAACATGCTCAATGCCTGTCTATTTGAGAGGAGAGAGGTTGATTAGCTGCTACTGGATAGTCAATGTTATTTAACAGTTTCACTCAATTATTAAGTTAATTAGAATTAATTATGACACACTCCACTAATGTCATTGGTTGCGCTAATTGCACTGTTGTCTATATAACCTGGTTTTAGCAATCATGACATTATCCTGAAGAGAACACAGTGATGCCGAAATGTTGGTGATTTACCCAATAACTTACTGGGGGTTTATATATAGTGTTCAACTACAACATGGAGGCTGGTTATCCTGATGATGCTGTTTGAATGATTGGCTGTTCTGTCCAGGCATCTTGGCCAGAGAACACTAGAACTAACCTGCACTAAGAGGAAGATCTGAAGTCCAGTCCATAGAGCCTTGTGATGTGAACAGGGTCCCATTTCCAACTCAGATCACATATAAGGTTTATCATAACGTTTTTGATGCAATATGGAGTTGGTTCAGTACATAGGAGGTTTAAGCCTGGAAGAGGGGGGCTGTGGCCCTGGGTTCAACACGCTCCTCTCCAAGTCCATGTCAGTCTGGACCTCCTGAGTAGTGCCATGGGCCTTGGTTCATCCAGTCTTCCATTTCAGGACATCTTTGCCTAAATCCCTGTCCTTTATTTTCTAGAACAAAGAAGACGTTTTACTAGATGTGCACATCATTTTCTCAATTTAAATGTAGTAAAACGTCTTCATTTTTACTTCTACTTATCCCTCCTTTTCGCCGTCTCTTCAGCTTCCTCTGTCTGTGCTGTTAGCTGGAGATGGATAGAAGGCCTTTCTCATCAGCTGTGTCCAGGATCTGGCATATAACTGGAGACTCAACCTGATGGGAGAAAAAAATAACCTGATCATGTTTATTTGCCTTGTGTAGTGAATACACTGGAAACCTGACTCGCCCAACCGCTTGCGGTAAAAACAGCAAGAATGGGTTTAACCATAACATGGTGCGACAGTGATGTGTGTGTGCATTCTTACCCCGAGGACGTACTGGCAGGTCTGAGGCTCCAGCATGTACACAGTGACGGCATGGGGAGACTCAGACTCCTTACACCTGAGACACAGGACGGGCTTCAATCAGAGACCAGCTGTGTATTCAGTGACATGAAACGTTCTGAACGAGAATGCCAAGTGTGCAAAGCTGTCATCTAGGCAGAGGGAATCTCAAAGTCATTTGGATTTGTTTCAACACTTTTTTGGTTACTACATGATTCCATGTGTGTTATTTAATAGTTTATGTCTTCACTATTATTCTACAATGTACAAAATAGTAAGAAAAACTCTTGAATGAGTAGGCGTGCCCAAACTGGTACTGTATATTATATTAAGAGACCCTACTAGACCACACCAATGATGACTCACTATATACAGTGCCAGTCAAAAGTTTGGACACCTACTAATTCAAGTGTTTGAATTTTTTATAAATTTTAGAATAATAGTGTAGAGATCAAAACTATGGAAACACATATGGAATCATGTAAACTCAGCAAAAAAAGAAACGTCCCTTTCTTTCAAAAATAATTTGTAAAAATCCAAATAACTTCACAGATCTTCATTGTAAAGGGTTTAAACACTGTTTGCCATGCTATGAACCATTAATGAACATGCACCTGTGGAACGGTCGTTAAGGCACTAACAGCTTACAGACGGTAGGCAATTAAGGTCACAGTTATGAAAACAGGACACTAAAGAGGACTTTCTATGGACTCTAATAAATTGCAATGTCCGTACTGTGAGACGCCTAAGACAGCACTACAGGGAGACAGAACAATTGATCGTCCTTGCAGTGGCAGACCACGTGTAAAAACACCTACACAGGATTGGTATATCCGAACATCACACCAGCAGGACAGGTACAGGATGGCAACAACAACTGCCCGAGTTGCAGCAGAAACACACAATCAGTGCTCAGACTGTCGGCAGTGGGCTTATAGGCCTGTTGTCTGATGAGGACCTGCCTTACATCACCGTGTCAGGTAGCCTTCCACAAACTTCTCACAATAGGTTGGGTGAATTTTGGCCCATTCCTCCTGACAGAGCTGGTGTAACTGAGTCAGGTTTGTAGGCCTCCTTGCTCACACACTTTTATAGTTCTGCCCACAAATCTTCTATAGGATTGAGGTCAGGGCTTTGTGATGGCCACTCCAAAACCTTGACTTTGTTGTCCTTAAGTCATTTTTCCACAACTTTGGAAGTCATTGTCCATTTGCGACAAAGCTTTAACTTCCTGACTGATGTCTTGAGATGTTACGTCACTATATCCACATCATTTTCTGTCCCTCATGATGCCATCTATTTTGTGAAGTGCACCAGTCCCTCCTGCAGCAAAGCACCCCTACAAAATGATGCTGCCACCCCGGTGCTTCACGGTTGGGATGGTGTTCTTCGGCTTGCAAGCATCCCCCTTTTTCCTCCAGACATAAATAACAATGGTCATTATGGCCAAGCAGTTATATTTTTGTTTCATCAGACCAGAGGACATTTCTCCAAAAAAATACGATCTTTGTCCCCATGTGCAGTTGCAAACCGTAGTCTGACTTTTTATGGCGGTTTTGGAGCAGTGCCTTCTTCCTAGCTGAGCGGCCTTTCAGGTTTTACTGATATAGGCCTCGTTTTACTGTGGATATAGATACTTTGTACCTGTTTCCTCCAGCATCTTCACAAGGTCCATTGCTGTTTTTCTGGGATTGATTTGCATTTTTCGCACCAAAGTACCTTCATCTTTAGGAGACAGAACGCGTCTCCTTCCTGAGCGGTATGACGGCTGCCTGGTCCCATGGTGTTTATACTTGCGTACTATTGTTTGTACAGATGAATGTGGTACCTTCAGGCGTTTGGAAATTGCTCCCAAGGATGAACCAGACTTTAAAAAAATGTTCCCATGATGTCAAGCAAAGAGGCACTGAGTTTGAAGGTAGGCCTTGAAATACATCCACAGGTACACCTCCAATTGACTCAAATGATGTCAATCATCCTATCAGAAGCTTCTAAAGCCATGACATAATTTTCTGTAATTTTCCAAGCTGTTTAAAGGCACAGTCAACTTAGTGTATGCAAACTTCTGACCCACTGGAATTGTGATACAGTGAATTATAAGTGAAATAATCTGTCTATAAACAATTGTTGGAAAAATTAATTGTGTCCTGCACAAAGTAGATGTCCTAACCAACTTGCCAAAACTATAGTTTGTTAACAAGAAATGTGTGGAGTGGTTGAAAAACGACTTTTAACAACCTAAGTGTATGTAAACTTCTGACTTCAACTGTATATAAGAATATTAAGAGCCCCTACTTGAGCTTGACGATGACCTGTCTGGGTTTCCCCGTCAGGTCACACACGTCCCCGTGGCCGTAGAAGAGAGACACCAGTCTGGAGAGGAAGTACAACAACCATGAAGTCCTTATCCTGACTATCAATCAATGTGTTGTCATTAGAAAATCACGTTTCCTGGACCCTGAAGAATCCTGTTCCTGGACTAAAACGCCCTTTCAATTGATATTCTCCATTGAGTTTATCTTTGTCCAGGACACCAGCCCCTAATGCCCCAATATTCATCAACATTGTGCTGATCAATGAAATCTTTAAAAAAAATAAACGTATTGTATAGCTGACGGACGTACTTGACTTTCTGGACCCCGTCATCTTTGAACTGGTAGGATCGGGCCACGTTCTTCTGAGCCCACAGCAGATGTTCCTCAGCGTTCCAACTGCCCACTACCACAATGTTCTTCCCCTGCTCCTTATCCTGGGAGAAAATCAATTCATCATCCTATATTAGATACTTTAACACAGCAAAAAATACACGAGGCACCCAGCCAGCCAAAACATCTTTCAGTCTACAGGAAATATAACATTACTGAGCTACTAAGTAAAGAACCCTTACCTCATGGTACTGATGTACATGCTTCCCATAGCAGAACTCATACTTCCACCATCCCACTCCCTGCAACACACATTCTAGACATCAGACAGAGGCTACAGTATGAAGAGTTGTGGGAGTTGAATTTACCACAATCAAGATGTAGAAACATCTCAAGGATGATCAATGGAAACAGGATGCAGCTGAGCTCAATTGAGTCTTATAGCAAAGGGCTGAATACTTATGTAAATAAGGTACGCGTTTGTTTTATAAATGTTGTAACATTTCTTAGAAACAGTTTTCGCTTTGTCATTATGGGGTATTGTGTGTAGATTGCTGAGGGCTTTTATTACATTTAATCAATTTTTGAATAAGGCTGTAACGTAACAAAATGTGGAAAAAGTCAAGGGGTCTAAATACTTAAGGCACTGAATATTACATTGAATTAACAACAGCAGCCAATGAGCAGTAGCCAATATGTGGCTGTAGACAATGAGCAGGTGTCCCTTTCAACCGCCAGCCTATCAGCAGGCCTCATACTAACCCCATGGAGACAGTAGGAGCCACTCAGGAACTCTTTGATCAGCTGCTCGTCTGTCAGACGGGAAATGTGGGTGGTTCCCACGGTAACCTGGGTCTGCCCGCCCACCACCAGGGGCTTATGGGTAGAGGAGAAGGCCTCCTCTCTCATGGGGGACGTACTCTCCTCCTGGAGGACAAGAGAGGGGAGGTGGTGTTTAGTTAGAAGACATTAAACAGACAGCTTCTAAACCTGGGTTGTGTTCAGTACAGACAAAACAGTTATCAAATAGTGGGAATAGCTACTTACCCGAACTTGTCCAACAGGAATACACATTTTTGTTCTTCTGATCATGACCCTGTATTACCCTATCAGTGGTGTAAAGTATTTAAGTAAACATATTTTAATGTACTACTTAAGTCATTTTTTGGGGTATCTGTGTATTTTTGACTACTTTTACTTCACTACATTCCTAAAGAAAATGCTGTACTTTATTCCATACATTTTCCCTGACACTCAAAAGTTCTCATTACATTTTGAATGCTTAACAGGACAGAAAAGGTCCAATTCACGCACTTATCAAGAAAACCTCCCTGGTCATCCGTACTGCCTATGATCTGACAACTCACTAAACACAAATGTTTTGTTTCTGAATGATGTCTGAGTGTTGGAGTGTGCCCCTGGCTATCTGTACGTTGTTGTTTTTTTACATGAAAAATTGTGCCATCTGATATGCTTAATATAAGGAATTTGAAACGATTTATACTTTTTAGTTTTGAAACCAAATACTTTTAGACTTTTACTCAAGTAGTATTTTACTGGGTGACTTTTACTTTTATTTGAGTAATTTCTATTAAGGTATCTTTACTTTTACTCACGTATGACAGTTGGGTAATTTTTTCACCACTGTTCCCCACTACCATCACCTCTTATCTTCAACATTCCCTTTTCTCCTGTCTTCTTTCTCACTCTCCCCTCTCTCTTTCTCCTCCCATAGTCTCTCTCCTGTCTTCTTTCTCACTCTCCCCTCTCTTTCTCCTCCCATAGTCTCTCTCCTGTCTTCTTTCTCACTCTCCCCCCTCTCTTTCTCCTCCCCTAGTCTCTCTCCTGTCTTCTTTCTCACTCTCCCCTCTCTTTCTCCTCCCATAGTCTCTCTCCTGTCTTCTTTCTCACTCTCCCCTCTCTTTCTCCTCCCCTAGTCTCTCTCCTGTCTTCTTTCTCACTCTCCCCCTCTCTTTCTCCTCCCCTAGTCTCTCTCCTCCCCCTCCTTTCTCACTCTCCCCTTTCTCTTTCTCCTCCCCTAGTCTCCCCCCTCTCTCTTTCTCCTCCCCTAGTCTCTCTCCTTCCCCCCTTCCCCCCCTCCTTTCTCACTTCTCTTTCCGGGGCAGCAGCAGCGGCAGTGAAGGGAGGTTTCAGCAGCTCCTCCTGCTCCCGGTCCATCTGAGAGAGACTATGAGGCCGCAGGGGAGAACCAGACATGGCCTGGCAGAAGATGGCATTCACTGGGGAGGACTTGAACCTAACAGACCACGGGATAAAGATATAAGCCTCCATATCATTTCAAACAAGGTAGTCCCCTTTACTTATAGTTGAGAAATACATCATGAGGGGAACTTGTTAGGTTTGGGATGCAGTTTACAGTAGACCTGCTGGTACCTGTAATTTTATTTAACTCTTACTTTAACAGGTAAGTTGACTGAGAACACATTCTAATTGACAGCAACAACCTGGGGAATAGTTACGTAGGAGAGGGGGGATGAATGAGCCAATTGTAAACTGGGGATGATTAAGTGGCCATGATGGTATGAGGGCCAGACCGGGAATTTAGCCAGGACACCGGGGTTAACACCTCTACTCTTATGATAAGTGCCACTGGATCTTTAGTGACCACAGAGAGTCAGGACACCCGTTTAATGTCCCATCCAAAAGATGGCACCCTACACAAGGCAATGTCCCCAATCACTGCCCTGGGGCATTGGGATATTTCTTTAGACAAGAGAAAAGAGGGCCTCCTACTGGCCCTCCAACACCACTTCCAGCAGCATCTGGTCTCCCATCTAGGGACTGACCCTGCTTAGCTTCAGTGGCAAGCCAGTAGTGGGGTGAAGGGTGGTATGCTGCTGTATTTTGGGTGTGTACCTCATTCTCTCTCTACCCACCTGTATTTGGGGTGTGCACAGATCAGAGGGGTCAGCACCACTACTTCGTACTCGCAGGTAGTGACCTCAGCGATAGAGAGGATCTCGTGCTTGGCTTCAGGGTGGCAGACATACAGCACGTTGGTGGAGCGAGGCGTGTTCTGTTTCAGGACACACGCCGTCCCGTGGGCCATCAACACCGGGTAGTATGGAGTCAGCTGGCCCTCCACGTTTTTAGTGGGAACCTAGAAACATTTATATTTTCATCGCTTAGCAGAGTCAATCGGCACATTCAACTTAGGTAGATAAACTAATCACAGCAAGTAAAACCTTCAAAATAGCGACCCATGATTAGAGAGAGAAATAAAACGAGAAAAGACAAAGTTCAAAGAATTCTTACGAAGTGTTTTTTTAAATGTATTTATGTGTATGAGTCAGAATGTTGAACAACCAACCTCTTTCTCAGCTTCTGGCGTGGGATCCATCTCCTCAACTTTCTCTACCTCTGCAATCTCTGTTCCTGAAGTGGCTGAAGACTCTGTCATCTTGGTCATGCTTCCCAAGACGTACTCCTGAACTTTGATCTGCCAGATCAACACGAAAATCATGTTGTTTTCTTATTTATTGCAACATACTTGATGGTAGACGTTATAATGATGCCAATTTTGAAGTAACATAATCTCCCACTGACCTGTCCAGTCTCCTTCTCCTCATGGTATTGTCTCACATGTTTCCCATGACACACCTCATACGTCCAGTATGACTCAATCTATTAATTAACACCACAACAAATGCCAGAAGAGACAGTGGTTAGCCTATCCATAGAAAGTGACAGCACAGTACATGACACACACTACCGTGACATTATTAGTGTTGCAGTGGTACTCAATATAGCCTATATTTAGACAGAAGTAGAAGTGAAACGGTTCAGTTCTCACTCTGTAGGAGCAGCTGCTCTCTTTGAACAGTGGGTCCAGCAGATCACCTGGAGTGGGACCAGCGTACACCTTGTCATCATCCTGAGAGAGAGAGGTGAGGAGAGAGAGAAAAAGAGAGGTGAGGAGACAGGCAGAACGACAAACAGACACAGAGGGGGACAGGAGGATAAGTGAGAAGCAATATTGTTGTAAAGAGTGAAACTGAAAAGGATTACTCGAACTCACACCATCTCCATTTGACAAGGAAGGCAGGAGACATTTGTATTTCTCCTTCTCTGTTGTTGTCATGATGACAAAGTCATCTTCTTTGTAGAAGGCACCTGAGGTTGGCTATGGAAGGACAGATTTAGGGTCAGATGTTGTGTAAGTGCTCTACTTTGCAGCAGTCATAACAGGCAAACTATGCATAGTCAGTTTCTGCGTTGGCAGTCATATGACAACAGCCATAACAAGGAATACCAGCTAGCTAGGCTTAAGCTTAACATACTTTATCACCATTTAAAACTAGCTAGCTAACGTTCACTTTTCAATGAAATCATAAATAACCAGCCATGATTTAACGTTAACTATGACAAAAACTATATGTATTCTCTATCACACAACCGCACAACACTCACCAGGGTGAATTCGGACCCGGGCCAGTTAATTTTGAATGGGATTTCATCAGTAAACGAAGGAGATCCACCTCTGTTAGCCGACACACCACAATAGACCTCCAACACACCCCCAAACAACACGAACAACAGCCGAGTCCCGTCCATTACCTCTGCAAGGCTCGATCGCTAACTACCTTCTACGGTGCCTGCCAAGGCATGAGATAGCTAACCTGAGTTAAAACCGGGTTAGCTTTGGAGTTAATCGTAAAATTATGAATCCATCTGGCTGTCTCTCTTTCATTTGTCAACACAGCGAACAGGAAGTATCCAGTCGTTTGCCACGTCTATTTCCGGTACAGCCGGTTTAGCCAGCTTTGGGACACACACCATCGGCAGTCTGTATTGGTTGGACTCCCTGAGTTGTGAATTGTTCTTGTGGGTGGCGACGGAAAACAACCCTACCACAATATACCCGGCTTCACCAAAAAATAAGCTTCCTGTCAACAAAAGCATATCTATAATCTTTAGGAACTCTACTTACCAGAAACCAACCTTACTAAAGCACAAACTGTTCGGGTCATTCTGTGCTGGCCTACTCACAGGGATCCTAAATCCGTACCCTTTGACCAATGCCCACCCTCCCCTACTTTCCTCAGGGTCTCAGGTGGTAGTTGTAATACTGTTGCACCCTGTATATAGCCTCGGTATTGTTATTTTACTTTTTATTTAAAAAAATACTTTAGTTTATTTCGTAAATATTTTCTTTACTCTATTTTGTGAACTGCATTGTTGACCCTTTTTTGGTACCATTTGAAAGGAAACACTTTGAAGTTTGAGGAAACGTTAATTTAATGTAGGAGAATATAACACATTAGACCTGGTAAAAGATAATACAAAGAACAAACCAAGGGCTTTCTTGTATTTTTTTTTGTACCATCATCTTTGAAATGCAAGAGAAAGGCCAATATATAATTGAGGAATCTAAGCACAATTTAGATTTTGGACACTAAGATGGCAGCAGTGTATGTGCAAAGTTTTGGACTGATTCAATGAACCATTTTATTTCTGTTCAAAATGTTGTAGCAAGACTGACCAAATGTGCCTAATTGGTTCATAACTGTGCACTCTCATCAAACAATAGCATGGTATTCTTAAACTCTACTATACTACTGTAAATTGGACAGTGCAGTTAGATTAACAAGAATGTAAGCTTTCAGCCAATAACATATATGTCTATGTCCTGGGAAATGTTCTTGTTACTTACAACCTCATGCTAATCACATTAGCCTACTTTTGCTCAACTTTCCCGCGGGGGACCCACCGATCCAGTGCAGGTTTTAAAGGCCTGAGGTTTGTAGTTTTTCAAAGCTTTGCCTACCGAGTACACATTGAGATATGGATGAAGTTGCACTTCCTAGGGCTTCCACTAGCTTGGATCGAGGGCTGAGGTTTTTGCCTGCCATATGAGTTCTGTTATACTCACATACATCATTCAAACAGTTTTAGAAACTTCAGAGTGCTTTCTGTCCAAATCTCACTTTTGGGCCTGAGTAGCAGGCAGTTTACTCTGGGAACCTTTTCATCCAAGCTACTCAATACTTCCCCCCAGTCCCAAATAAGTTTGTATAGGTCCTCAATGATGTCACCATTGCCCTAGATTCTAAGCAATGTTGTGCTGCTATTTTTATTGACTTGGCCTAAGCTTTTGATATGGTATACCATTAAATTCTTGTGGGCCGGCTAAGGAATATTGGTGTCTCTGAGGGGTCTTTGGCCTGGTTTGCTAACTACCTCTGTCATAGAGTACAGTGTTTAAAGTCTGAAAATCTGCTGTCTCAGCCACTGCCTGTCACCAAGGGAATACCGCAATGCTCAATCCTAGGCCCTGCAATCTTCTCAATTTCCATCAACAACATAGCTCAGGCAGTAGGAAGCTCTCTCATTCATTTATATGTAGATGATTGTCAATGCAGGATGTAGCTGGTGCATGGAAGTCAGGCGCAGGAGAGCAGAGATGAGTGAACACGAAGGCATTTCTGAGGCATTTGTAAGAACAGAACGCAACAGCATCACAAAAGAAAATACCCAAAACAAGTAAGGCAGCACAAAGTACGACAAACCAAGTACAATGTACCGGCTGCCATAAATCACGGATACACATAAAACCTGGCGCTAACCAGCCGAAAGCGTGCCAACCTCGACAATAAACAATACCCCACACAGACATGGAGCAACAGAGGGCTAAATACACATAGCCATTATGAGGAAACAAGGTGTGCAGGAAAACAAGACAAAACAAATGGAAAATGAAAGGTGGAGCGGCGATGGCTAGAAGACCGGTGACGTCGACCGCCTAACACCACCCAAACAAGGAGAGGGACCGACTTCAGAGGAAGTCGTGACAATGATACTGTCTTATATTCAGCTGGCCCCTCCCCATATTTTGTG
Source organism: Oncorhynchus gorbuscha (assembly GCF_021184085.1). Classification (NCBI taxonomy): domain Eukaryota; kingdom Metazoa; phylum Chordata; class Actinopteri; order Salmoniformes; family Salmonidae; genus Oncorhynchus; species Oncorhynchus gorbuscha. The sequence continues at coordinate 105,912,598 of NC_060178.1, read as the reverse complement.
TTAAATGCTCTACAACAACGCTTTCTTAGTGTCCAGCAAGCTTTCTCTATCCTTAACCTTGTTCTGAACACCTCCAAAACAAATTTCATGTAGTTTGGTAAGAAGAATGCCCCTCTCCCCATAGGTGTGATTACTACCTCTGAGGGTTAAGAGCTTCAGGTAGTCACCTCATACAAGTACTTGGGAGTATGGCTTGACAGTACACTGTCCTTCTCTCAGCACATATGAAAGCTGCAGGCTAAAGTTAAATCTAGACTTGGTTTCCTCTATCGTAATCGCTCCTCTTTCACCCCAGCTGCCAAAATAACTCTGATTCAGATGACCATCCTACCCATGCAAGATTACGGAGACATAATTTATAGATCAACATGTAAGGGTGCTCTCGAGCGGCTAGATGTTCTTTACCATTCGGCCATCAGGTTTGCCACCAATGCTTCTTATAGGATACATCACTGCACTCGATACTCCTCTGTAAACTGGTCATCTCTGTATACCTGTCGCAAGACCCACTGGTTGATGCTTACTTATAAGACCCTCTTAGGCCTCACTCCCCTTTATCTGATATATCTACTGCAGCCCTCATCCTCCACATACAGCACCCGTTCTGCCAGTCACATTCTGTTTAAGGTCCCCAAAACGCACACATCTCTGGGTCGCTCGTCTTTCCAGTTCGCTACAGCTAGCAACTGGAACGAGCTGCAACAAACACTCAAACTGGACAGTTTTATCTCAATCTCTTCATTCAAAGACTCAATCATGGACACTCTTACTGACAGTTGTTGCTGCTTTGTGTGATGTATTGTTGTCTCTACCTTGCCCTTTGTGCTGTTGTCTGTGCCCAATAATGTTTGTACCATGTTTTGTGCTGCTACCATGTTTTGTGCTGCTACCATGTTGTGTTGCAACTATGTTGTTGTCATGTTGTGTTGCTGCCATTCTGCCTTGCTATGCTGTTATTATTAGGTCTGTCTTTATGTAGTGTTGTCTCTCTTGTTGTGATTTGTGTTTTGTCCTATATTTATTATTATTATTATTGTTTTTTCCTTAAAAAAAAAAATCCCATCCCCTGTCCTCGCGGGCCTTTTGCCTTCGGTCGGCAGTCATTGTAAATAAGAATTTGTTCTTAACTGACTTGCCTAGTTAAATAAAGGTTAAATAAAAAATAATAAGTTTTACAACTTTACAACCACGTCGTAAATTCCTTTTAGAAACTCGTCTCCCTGACCATGCCATTTGGGAGAGAGAGGGTCACAATTGAACAAAAGAACTCTCCCGCCAAATTCTACTACATCCCAGAATTTGAAAATGAAACAATATTCCTATTTTTGAGAATTTGTAAACGGTCGGTGGAGAAGCCAGCTACAACCCGGTCCGGTTGGTTTCATGTTTATGACCTCATTAAAGACAATATAGCCACATTACCCTAACTCTGTTTTATACAGGTACCTCAATTATGATGCTTGCATCTAATTATTGTATAAACTGAGTGAGTAAAGATGATTCGTGAAATGATGTAATGTGATGTTAACCTTTAAAATGAGAGAATTGGTCTTCATTGTAAAGTTTAACTAAGTCAGTAGCCACGCCCAAGTGAGTGGACATTGTTTGGAAATGATGAACCAACACCTTTTCTAAATTTCTACAAAAGCCCCCGTGACCCAAAGTCAACTAATTTCCAAATAACGGGGGTACTTGTCTTCCACGTTGAAAAGGTCTAATTTCAACTCTACAGGCCAGGAAATGAGAGAGCTTGTGCCAAACGTGAAATGGTATTAACTCTGAACTATTGATCACCTAAAGAAGAAGTGCATATGAAACTAACAAACTCAGATTAAAAATAAACGTCCTGTTTTTCAGAGATCATTTGTAAAAATCCAAATAACTTCACAGATCTTCATTGTAAAGGGATTAAACACTGTTTCCCATGCTTGTTCAATTAACCATAAACCTTTAATGAACATGCACCTGTGGAACGGACGTTAAGACACTAACAGCTTACAGACGGTAGGCAATTAAGGTCACAGTTATGAAAACTTAGAACACTAAAGAGGCCTTCCTACTGACTCTGAAAAACACCAAAAGAAAGATGCCCAGGGTCCCTGCTCATCTGCGTGAACGTGCCTTAGGCATGCTGCAAGGAGGCATGAGGACTGCAGATGTTGCCAGGGCAATAAATGACAATGTCCATACTGTGAGACCCCTAAGACAGCGCTACAGGGAGACAGGGCGGACAGCTGATCGTCCTCGCAGTGGCAGACCACGTGTAACAACACCTGCACAGGATCGGTACATCCAAACACCACACCTGCGGGACAGGTACAGGATGGCAACAACAACTGCCCGAGTTACACCAGGAATGCACAATCCCTCCATCAGTGCTCAAACTGTCCGCAATAGGCTGAGAGAGGCTGGACTGAGGGCTTGTAGGCCTGTTGTAAGGCAGGTCCTCACCAGACATCACCAGCAACAACATCACCTATGGGCACAAACCCACCGTCGCTGGACCAGACAGGACGTCTTCACTGACGAGTCCCGCTTTTCTGTCACCAGGGGTGATGGTCGGATTCGCATTTATCGTCGTAGGAATGAGCGTTACACCGAGGCATGTACTCTGGAGCGGGATCGATTTGTAGGTGAAAGGTCCGTCATGGTCTGGGGCGGTGTGTCAGCGCCATCGAACTGAGCTTGTTGTCATTGCAGGAAATCTCAACGCTGTGTGTTACAGGGAAGACATCCTCCTCCCTCATCTGGTACCCTTCCTGCAGGCTCATCCTGACATGACCCTCCAGCATGACAATGCCACCAGCCATACTGTTTGTTCTGTGCGTGATTTCCTGCAAGACAGGAATGTCAGTGCTCTGCCATGGCCAGCGAAGAGCCCTGATCTCAATCCCATTGAGCAAGTCTGTTGGATCGGAGGGTGAGGGCTAGGGCCATTCCCCCCAGAAATGTCAGGGAACTTGCAGGTGTCTTCGTGGAAGAGTGGGGTAACAACTCACAGCAAGAACTGACAAATCTGGTGCACTAAATGAGGAGGACATGCACTGCAGTACTTAATGCAGCTGGTGGCCACACCAGATACCGACTGTTACTTTTGATTTTGACCCCCCCTTTGTTCAGGGACACATTATTCCATTTCTGTTAGTCACATGTCTGTGGAACTTGTTCAGTTTATGTCTCAGTTGTTGAATCTTGTTATGTTCATACAAATATTGACACATGTTAAGTTTGCTGAAAATAAACGCAGTTGACAGTGAGAGGACGTTTCTTTTTTTTCTGAGTTTATATCAGACATATGAGCAAATCTAGTATGAGAACACTGACCGACGAGGAAGCATCTCCAGAGAGAGATGAATCTCTAAGACCATGTGAACCTCTCCACGACGACCACGACGATAATCTACAAAGGACAATGGCGATCTCGACTGGGCAAACCAGAGCCTCACACCACCAGCTCAACTATCGAAGCCAGCTTCACGTAAATACAATGCATTTTTTCTGAATGAGCGATTGTTAGTGGCATATGTATTTATGCGAAAATAGCTTCCCAGGTTCGATAGAGACAGATGTTCCTTAGCCTTCCTTCCAAACCCCCTTCTCTTCTCTCTGAATCTATCGTGTTATAACTAAATTGTTTTTCATGTTTAGTCCACTAGGGACTGTATTTTACTGTATAATGTTATTATGTATTGTATATTCTATAATTGTTTACTTAGTTAGTAAGTCAATAATTGAGCCAATTGGTGTATGGATGATTTATAGTAAAGGCTGCATTCGTGCATGTCACGATCGTCGTAATAACATTTAGACCAAAGCGCAGCCTGATATGGGTTCCACATGTTTATTGAATGAAACACACAAAAACAATAATTAACGAACGAAACGTGAAGTAAATGAAGTGCTCACAGGCAACTACACATTAACAAGATCCCACAAAACACAGTGGGGAAATGGCTGCCTAAATATGATCCCCAATCAGAGACAACGAAAAACAGCTGCCTCTGATTGGGAACCATACCGGGCCAACATAGAAATAAACAACCTAGATTACCCACCCTAGTCATACCCCGACCTAACCAAAATAGAGGATAAAAAGGCTCTCTATGGTCAGGGCGTGACAGTGCAGATAGCCAAGAATTTTATCACGTTTGGAATGAGAACGGATGAGGTAGTAATTCATTAATAGAAGACTGCACTCGATAAGATATGAACAAATCTTTAGAGTCGATTCGTGAAATAGATTCTATAAACATTTTCCCGTGGTCCCCCGACTTCCTAGTTAATTAAAGTGTACATGATTTGTTTAATCACGTGATAATAATTACATATAGAGAATTGATTTGATAAAATAACAGTCTTCACATTTTATGACAAGCCAGAGACTACACAATCGCATCTGTGCCGAGACCAGTCTTACTTGTCTTCGTGGCACAGCTGTTACATCAGCATATGTCCCTTTCTGCGCTGCTCTCACCCTGGAAACTTCAGTCTGTCTCACTCGCACAGGACATTTCTGATCCCCAGCAACATGGCCACCACCACAATTGAAACACTCCACTTTTTACACCTAAACTACACACTTTTTGTCCCATGGCCCCCTGCACACTTCTCACACTTCAAAATGTATCTCTTACATACTGTTGCAACATGACCATACACTTGGCACCTGAAACATCGTAATGGGTTCTGAACAAAAGTTCTCACAGGAAAACTTACACTCACCGGAAAATGTATTAGGTTCACCCATCTAGTTCCGGGGTCGGACACCTTTGCCTCCACAACAAACTGAATTCTTTGGGGTATTCTAGATGCGATGCGATGGCATCACACAGTTGCCGCAGATTGGACGGTGGTACATTCTTGCTGTGAACAGCCTGTTCCATCACATCCCAATGATACTCTATTGGGTTGAGGTTTGGGGGCTGTGCTGGCCACTCAAGTAAACTGAACTCACTGTCATGTTCCAGGATAGGTTTTTTCACTCCTCAATTGTTGGTGAACGCATGCCCACTGCTTCTTCTAGTTTTTAGCTGATAGGAGTGGAGCCCGGTGTGGTCGTCTACTGCAATAGCCTCTCCTGTACATGACTCAAAGGAGAAAGTACTCTACTTGTATTTCTCAGTCAGTTTGGGTTCGCACCATGTACCGCCTCACTTCTTCTCTGTTCTTCCATCTCTGTGTGGGACTTCAGTCAACTCAGTATCGAGCCGCCCGGTGCTGCTTTCTTTTTCTATCGACCTTGCTTATAAACAAAATTGAAAATGTCAATCAAAATAGTGATATATGGCACCTGCACACTGTAAAGGAAAGTCATGAAATGTACATACATTTTTCTGAAATAACTTGGTGTGCAGAACACTGTACAAAACAATTGTGCCATCTATAAAAAAAAGTAAACTGAAGGTGGTGGAACCGTCTGTTCAATGTCAGTTTCATTCTTTAACACAGAGAGAGATAGAGAGAGAGATGGAGACAGAGTGAGAGAGCGAGTCAGGCTCCAGCCAGGCAGGTGTGTTTATTAGGATTCCTCTTCCTTCTCCACACAGGCAGGCAGACAGAGAGACAAACAGACTGCCAGACAGGCTACAGCTTTGCTCTGGTCTGCTCTGGTCTGCTCTCTGTCTCTCTGTCTCCCCCTCTCTCTCTCTGTCTCTCTGTCTTTTTGTCTCTCTCACATTCTCCCTGTTTCCCCCCAGTCTCTCTCTCTCTCTCTCTCTCTCTCTCTCTCTCTCTCTCTCTCTCTCTCTCTCTCTCGCTCTCTCTCACTCTCTCTGCTTATTTTATTTCATAATATACATCATTTAAAACGGCCAAGTTCTATTCACAACGGTATTCAGTTGGTAAGAGACAGACATTCCGTAAATACTAGGAATAGATTGCCCACCATCTATGCGTTATCCAGACAGAAAAGAGAAATAGGCAAAAGAACATTTACTTTCTCTCCTCCTCTCTCTGTGTCCCCCCTCCCCCTCCCCTCTCTCTCCCCTCTATGTCCCCCCCCTCTCTCACCCCCTGTCTCTCTCTGTCTCTCTAAATTCAATTTAATTCAATATGCACTACTGGCATGACATAACATGTACGTATTGCCAAAGCTTACTTTGGATATTTACAATATTAAGCTAATAACAATCAAAATTGTCAACGGGATAATTTTGTCTCTCTCTCTCTCTCTCTCTCTCTCTCTCTCTCTCTCTCTCTCTCTCTCTCTCTCTCTCTCTCTCTGACTCTCTCTCTCTCTCTCTCTCTCTCTCTCTCTCTCTCTCTCTGTCTCTGTCTCTGTCTCTGTCTCTGTCTCTCTCTCTCTCTCTCTCTCTCTCTCTCTCTCTCTCTCTCTCTCTCTCTCTCTCTCTCTCTCTCTCTCTCTCTCTGTCTCTGTCTCTGACTCTCTCTCTCTCTCTGTCTCTGTCTCTGACTCTCTCTCTCTCTCTCTCTCTCTGTCTCTGTCTCTGTCTCTGACTCTCTCTCTCTCTCTCTCTCTCTCTCTGTCTCTGTCTCTGTCTCTGACTCTCTCTCTCTCTCTCTCTCTCTCTCTCTCTCTCTCTCTCTCTCTCTCTCTCTCTCTCTCTCTCTCTCTCTCTCTCTCTGTCTCTGTCTCTGACTCTCTCTCTCTCTCTCTCTGTCTCTGTCTCTGACTCTCTCTCTCTCTCTCTCTCTCTCTCTCTCTCTCTCTCTCTCTCTCTCTCTCTCTCTCTCTCTCTCTCTCTCTCTCTGTCTCTCTCTCTCTCTCTCTGTCTCTGTCTCTGTCTCTGACTCTCTCTCTCTCTCTCTCTCTCTCTCTCTCTCTCTCTCTCTCTCTCTCTCTCTCTCTCTCTGTCTCTGTCTCTCTCTCTCTCTCTCTCTCTCTCTGTCTCTGTCTCTGACTCTCTCTCTCTCTCTCTCTCTCTCTCTCTCTCTCTCTCTCTCTCTCTCTCTCTCTCTCTCTCTCTCTCTCTCTCTCTCTCTCTGTCTCTGTCTCTGACTCTCTCTCTCTCTCTCTCTCTCTCTCTCTCTCTCTCTCTCTCTCTGTCTCTGTCTCTGACTCTCTCTCTCTCTCTCTCTCTCTCTCTCTGTCTCTGTCTCTCTCTCTCTCTCTCTCTCTCTCTCTCTCTCTCTCTCTCTCTCTCTCTCTCTCTGTCTCTGACTCTCTCTCTCTCTCTCTCTCTCTCTCTCTCTCTCTCTCTCTCTCTCTCTCTCTCTCTCTCTCTCTCTCTGTCTCTGTCTCTGTCTCTGTCTCTGTCTCTGTCTCTCTCTCTCAATTCAATTCAATTCAAGGGGTTTTATTGGCATGGGAAACATGTGTTAACATTGCCAAAGCAAGTGAGGTAGATAATATACAAAAGTGAAATAAACAATGGAAATTTACAGTAAAAATGACACATACAGAAGTTTCAAAACAATAAAGACATTACAAATGTCATATTACGTATATATACAGTGTTGTAACGATGTACAATTGGTTAAGGGTACACAAAATAAAATAAATAAGCATAAATATGGGTTGTATTTACAATGGTGTTTGTTCTTCACTGGTTGCCCTTTTCTTGTGGCAACAGGTCACAAATCTTGCTGCTGTGATGGCACACTGTGGAATTTCACCCAGTAGATATGGGAGTTTAACAAAGTTGGGTTTGTTTTCGAATTCTTTGTGGGTCTGTGTAATCTGAGGGAAATATGTGTCTCTAATATGGTCATACATTGGACAGGAAATTAGGAAGTGGAGCTCAGTTTCCACCTCATTTTGTGGGCAGTGAGCACATAGCCTGTCTTCTCTTGAGAGCCATGTCTGCCTACGGCGGCTTTTCTCAATAGCAAGGCTATGCTCACTGAGTCTGTACATAGTCAAAGCTTTCCTTAAGTTTGGGTCAGTCACAGTGTTCAGGTATTCTGCCACTGTGTACTCTCTGTTTAGGGCCAAATAGCATTCTAGTTTGCTGTGTTTTTTTTGTTAATTCTTTCCAATGTGTCAAGTAATTATCTTTTTGTTTTCTCATGATTTGATTGGGTCTAATTGTGCTACTGTCCTGCGGCTCTGTGTGGTGTGTTTGTGTTTGTGAACAGAGCCCCAGGACCAGCTTGCTTAGGGGACTCTTCTCCAGGTTCATCTCTCTGTTGGTGATGGCTTTGTTATGGAAGGTTTGGGAATCACTTTAATGGCTCTTTTCTGGATTTTGATAATTAGCGGGTATCGGCCTAATTCTGCTCTGCATGCATTATTTGGTGTTCTACGTTGTACACAGAAGATATTTTTGCAGAATTCTGCATGCAGAGTCTCAATTTGGTGTTTATCCCATTTTGTGAAATCTTGGTTGGTGAGCGGACCCCAGACCTCACAACCATAAAGGGCAATGGGCTCTATGACTGATTCAAGTATTTTTAGCCAGATCCTAATTGGTTTGTTGAATTTTATGTTCCTTTTGATGACATAGAATGCCCTTCTTGCCTTGTCTCTTAGATCGTTCACAGCTTTATGGAAGTTACCTGCGGTGCTGATGTTCAGGCCAAGGTATGTATAGTTTATTGTGTGCTCTAGGGAAATGGTGTCTAGATGGAATTTGTATTTGTGGTCCTGGCGACTGGATATTTTTTGGAACACCATTATTTTGATCTTACTGAGATTTACTGTCAGGGCCCAGGTCTGGCAGAATCTGTGCAGAATATCTAGGTGCTGCTGTAGGCCCTCCTTGGTTGGTAACAGAAGCACCAGATTATTATTATTATTATTATTATCAGCAATGGGTGCTGCAGACTTTTCTAGTGCCCGAGCCAATTCGTTGATATATAAGTTGAAGAGGGTGGGGCTTAAGCTGCATCCCTGTCTCACCCCACAGCCCTGTGGGAAGAAATGTGTGTTTTTTGCCAATTTTAACCGCACACTTGTTGTTTGTGTACATGGATTTTATAATGTCGTATGTTTTACCCCCAACACCACTTTCCATCAATTTGTATAGCAGACCCTCATGCCAAATTGAGTCAAAGGCTTTTTTGATATCAACAAAACATGACAAGACTTTACCTTTATTTTGGTTTGTTTGGTTGTCAATTAGGGTGTGCAGGGTGAATACATGGTCTGTTTTACGTTAATTTGGTAAAAAGACAATTTAACATTTACTCAGTACATTGTTTTCATTGAGGAAATGTACGAGTCTGCTGTTAATGATAATGCAGAGGATTTTTCAAAAGTTGCTGTTGACGCATATCCCACGGTAGTTATTGGGGTCAAATTTGTCTCCACTTTTGTGGATTGGGGTGATCAGTCCTTGGTTCCAAATATTGGGGAAGATACCAGAGCTAAGGATGATGTTAAAGAGTTTTAGTATAGCCAATTGGAATTTGTTGTCTGTATATTTGATCATTTCATTAAGGATACCATCAACACCACAGGCCTTTTGGGTTTTTATTTTGTCCTGTAGCTCATTCAGGGTAATTGGAGAATCCAGTGGGTTCTGGTCTTTAATAGTTGATTATAAGATTTGTATTTGGTCCTGTATATGTTTTTGCTCTTTATTCTTTGTTATAGAGCCAAAAAGATTGGAGAAGTGGTTTACCCATACATCTCCATTTTGGATAGATAATTCTTCGTGTTGTTGTTTGTTTAGTGTTTTACAATTTTCCCAGAAGGCGGTTAGAGTCTATGGATTCTTCAATTACATTGAGCTGATTTCTGACGTGCTGTTCCTTCATTTTCCGTAGTGTATATTTCTGTATTGTTTTAGTGATTCACCATAGTGAAGGCGTAGACTCAGGTTTTCCGGGTCTCTATGTTTTTGGTTGGACAGGTTTCTCAATTTCTTTCTTAGATTTTTTGCATTCTTCATCAAACCATTTGTCATTGTTGTTAATTTTCTTCGGTTTTCTATTTGAGATTTTTAGATTTGATAGGGAAGCTGAGAGGTGAAATATACTGTTAAGATGTTCTACTGCCAAGTTTACACCTTCACTATTACAGTGGAACGTATTATCCAGGATATTGTCTAAAGGGATTGAATTTGTTGTTGCTTAATTGTTTTTTGGTAGGTTTCCAAACTGCATTCTGTCCATTTACAGTGCCTTGCGAAAGTATTCGGCCCCCTTGAACCCTTTTGCCACATTTCAGGCTTCAAACATAAAGATATAAAACTGTATTTTTTTTAAGAATCAACAACAAGTGGGACACAATCAAGAAGTGGAACAACATTTATTGGATATTTCAAACTTTTTTAACAAATCAAAAACTGAATAATTGGGCGTGCAAAATTATTCAGCCCCCTTAAGTTAATACTTTGTAGCGCCACCTTTTGCTGCGATTACAGCTGTAAGTCACTTGGGGTATGTCTCTATCAGTTTTGCACATCGAGAGACTGACATTTTTTCCCATTCCTCCTTGCAAAACAGCTCGAGCTCAGTGAGGTTGGATGGAGAGCATTTGTGAACACCAGTTTTCAGTTCTTTCCACAGATTATCGATTGGATTCAGGTCTGGACTTTGACTTGGCCATTCTAACACCCGGATATGTTTATTTTTGAATCATTCTATTGTAGATTTTGCTTTATGTTTTGGATCATTGTCTTGTTGGAAGACAAATCGCCGTCCCAGTCTCAGGTCTTTTGCAGACTCCATCAGGTTTTCTTCCAGAATGGTCCTGTATTTGGCTCCATCCATCTTTCCATCAATTTTAACCATCTTTCCTGTCCCTGCTGAAGAAAAGCAGGCCCAAACCATGATGCTGCCACCACCATGTTTGACAGTGGGGATGGTGTGTTCAGGGTGTTGCTTTTACGCCAAACATAACGTTTTGCATTGTTGCCAAAAAGTTCAATTTTGGTTTCATCTGACCAGAGCACCTTCTTCCACATGTTTGGTGTGTCTCCCAGGTGGCTTGTGGCAAACTTTAAACAACACTTTTTATGGATATCTTTAAGAAATGGCTTTCTTCTTGCCACTCTTCCATAAAGGCCAGATTTGTGCAAAATACGACTGATTGTTGTCCTATGGACAGAGTCTCCCACCTCAGCTGTAGATCTCTGCAGTTCATCCAGAGTGATCATGGGCCTCTTGGCTGCATCTCTGATCAGTCTTCTCCTTGTATGAGATGAAAGTTTAGAAGGACGGCCAGTTCTTGGTAGATTTGCAGTGGTCTGATACTCCTTCAATTTCAATATTATCGCTTGCACAGTGCTCCTTGGGATGTTTAAAGCTCAGGAAATATTTTTGTATCCAAATCCGGCTTTAAACTTCTTCACAACAGTATCTCGGACCTGCCTGGTGTGTTCCTTGTTCTTCATGATGCTCTCTGCGCTTTTAACGGACCTCTGAGACTATCACAGTGCAGGTGCATTTATACGGAGACTTGATTACACACAGGTGGATTGTATTTATCATCATTAGTCATTTAGGTCAACATTGGATCATTCAGAGATCCTCACTGAACTTCTGGAGAGTTTGCTGCACTGAAAGTAAAGGGGCTGAATAATTTTGCACGCCCAATTTTTCAGTTTTTGTTAAAAAAGTTTGAAATATCCAATAAATGTCGTTCCACTTCATGATTGTGTCCCACTTGTTGTTGATTCTTCACAAAAAAATACAGTTTTATATCTTTATGTTTGAAGCCTGAAATGTGGCAAAAGGTTGCAAAGTTCAAGGGGGCCGAATACTTTCGCAAGGCACTGTATAGCATTTCTTAATGTTACTCAGTTCCTTTGGCTTTGATGCCTCATGATTGAGTATTGCTCTGTTCAAGTAGACTGTGATTTTGCTGTGGTCTAATAGGGGTGTCAGTGGGCTGACTGTGAACGCTCTGAGAGACTCTGGGTTGAGGTCAGTGATAACGTAGTCTACAGTACTACTGCCAAGAGATGAGCTATAGGTTGTTAGGAAATTATGATTAATATGACTGAACAAATAATTTTAAATGGAACTGTAAGTAAACTTATACTCTGTTATATTATATCTGATTAACAATATGAGTTCATAAGAAGAAATTGTGTGATAGGACAAGGAGGAATAGAATGTTAATGAACACCATTTCTACTGGGCAGGAACAAATGGGTTGTGGACTGTGTAAACACATAAGGTCGTTAGCCTATGGTTGACCCAACCTGAAACTTAGCTCTGGGGTTTTTAGATTAGGCAGTGAGTGCATTCCTAGGGTTTCTGTTAATTAAATCTGTCAGTTCAGTGGTGATTGATAATGTTGAGGGGTCAAAAGTTATCTGGGAGTGTGTTAGTAAGTTAGAATGAACTCTTCACCTTACTTTGTCCTGTCGAGAGGGGGGTTCGTTTAAGACAGTGAAATGACGTCATGATCTGTATTTAAACTGATGCTTTTGTTTTGAGTGGTAGCGCGCTCCGATAATAAATTCTATTACCTATTATTTAAAGACTGGTCTGCGTCTATTTTATGCAATAAGAAATCTTACAAATTCTCATAAAATAGATGAAGGGCTTTCAATTGATGAAAGCACATTGGCATAATTAAATTATACTAACAAGGTGTACCTACCATAGGAGTCCCGTCAAAGCCTACCATTGACTATGTACATACCCAGCGTGCGACAGAGCTGCATGAGTTGTGACCCATTTTTGTTGGTTATGTTGTCATAGTTGTGCCTAGGGGGGCATATGTGGGAGGGAATGCTGTCACCTGCAGGCAGGTGTTTGTCCCCCTGTGTGCTGAGGGTGTCAGGTTCTTGTCCGGTTCTGTCATTTAGGTCACCACAGACTGACTATTACATGACCCTGGGCCTGGAAATGATTGATTTCCCCCTCCAGGATGGAAAGCTGTCTTCATCAAAGTATCGGGATTCTAGTGGGGGGATATAGGTAGCACACAGGAGGTCATTTTTCTCTTTTAAGATAATTTCCTTTTGAATTTCTAGCCAAATGTAAAATGTTCCTGTTTGGATTAATTTAATGGAGTGAGTTAGGTCTGCTCTATACCAAATTAACATACCCCCTGAGTCCCTTCCCTGTTTCACACCTGGTAGTTTGGTGGATGGGACTACCAGCTCTCTGTAACCTAGAGGGCAACCAGTGGGTCCGTCTCCTCTATACCAGGTTTCTTGCAGGATGACAATGTCTGTATTTCAGATTTCTTTGGTGAAGTCCGGGTTCCTGCTCTTTAGGCCAAAGGCAGATGACCTCAGGCCTTGGATATTCGAGGATGAGATAGTGAAGGCTTTGTGTTCCATAAAGTGTCCAATGTTGTTAGTCGTGTGGTTTGGCCTCAGGCCAGTAAGTGTGAGCAGAGCCTGCTGAGCATTTGGTACATGCCATTGGCTGGGGCTAGTGTAAGAGTGAGGGTTGGGCCTGTTTTCCCGCTCACTACCTGGGCGTATGTGTGGCTTCCATGTTGAGGCCCCCTTTGCGGGGGTGGGGTGCATGGGGTGGGCAGGAGTGGCATAGGTCTGATCTGAAGGGGCCTAAATGGGGTGTGGGCATGATTGACATGTGGGGGTGTTGATTGGTTGGGGTGTGGATGTGGCGGGGGGGACTACGTTTGAGAGCGATGTCCTTTAGACTCCGGGCAAAGGTGGGCACTACTGCCTTGTAGAGGTGGACCTGGTCAAAGAGACTGTTCAAGTCCAGGGTGGAGTGGTGGGCCAGGAAAACATTTGGTTTTAAGGCACAGTCACAGGAAATACTTGCATTTACCCGCTGTATTGTGGCAGGGTGGAAGTCTTTTCCTGGTAGCAGGGTGGAGATAACCACTTGTGCATTGGGGTAGAATAAGTAGAATACGCTTTTTCAATCACTCCCTTTAGTGCAGTGGCCACCCTTTCCTGCTGGGCTCTCAGGTTGTTTGTGCCTGTGTTTATTATTATGTGGCTAGTTGAACCTAGTTTGTCCTCAGACAGAAGGTCTAGGGCGCGCTGCGTGTTTGGACACCAGAGTTTAGACACACTGTTTTTGGGAAAAAAATATTTTTTTCTTGTACATATTTCCCATTTGAGTCCATAAGGAGAAAACTCTGTGTCTTGTGTTTGTCCTCAGTGGGTGTGGGGGGGGGGGGGGGTGTTGTCAGAAGGGCTATCGGGGTGGCTGACAGGGTGGGGTGAGAGCCGCTGGGCTTGGGGTTCTTTATTTGTCTGTTCTGCTGTGATGTCGATGCTATGGTCAGGATCTGGTGTGGACTGTTCTGCTGTGGTTTCGAGACTTTTGTCTGGTGCTGAGGTGGGCTGTTCTGCTGGCTTCTCTGCAGGGGTGGCCACCTCTCTAGTGGGTTGTTCTCTGTCACACGCCACCCCCCTCAACCTCTCTTCCAGCAGTCTGATCATCTCTCTCTCTCTCTCTCTCTCTCTCTCTCTCTCTCTCTCTCTCTCTCTCTCTCTCTCTCTCTCTCTCTCTCTCTCTCTCTCTGTGAGTGAGTGTGCCTCTCTAGGGGACAGGAGACACATCAATGTTACGACAGCCTTTCCTTTCAGAGGAATGAGTTGGTCTGTTCCACAAGCTCTTACTGACGGATGGAGTAAAGACAGAGCAGATTAGAGAGGAGGAGATGGCTGAACTGGCTAAACTCCCTCAGCCCTCTAGTTCTTCAACTCATTTGTCTGGTCTGGTCTGCTATGACTTTAGATGTATTTAATCATGTTAAAAATACATATTCTATATGTAGGACATACTGTAGGTCTATTTGAGTGATTCACAATCCAGGCCTGCTAGTCTAGGCTATTGCTTTATCAAACATATTGAAGTCCTAGACAAGTTAAGTTATAGTATAACCTTTTATTGACCTTAACCTATTAAAACTAGATCATACAGCAAACTAGTGTTTTTAAAATAACATTCTGTCTAGAATGTTAATAACTCATGACTCATCACATACGCCTCTGCTACTGTTCATGATTTATCCTGTTGCCTAGTCACTTTACCCCTACCTATATGTGTAATATACCTCAACTATCTCATACTCCTGCACATTGACTCAGTACTGGTACCCCATGTATATAGCCACGTTATCATTACTCAGTACTGGTACCCCTTGCAGACAGTATAGACACGTTATCATTACTCAGTACTAGTACTCCTTGTATATAACCAAATAGCCACGTTATCATTACAGAGTACTGGTACCCCATGTATATAGCCAAGATTGTGTATTTATTCCTCTTGTTTTTATTTTTCTATGATTTCATTTCTTTCTCTCTGTATTGTTAGGAAGGGCCTGTTAGCATTTCACTGTTAGTCTACACATGTTGTTTACAAAGCATGTGACAAATAACATTTTATTTGATTTCGATTTGATCTTTCTTACTAAGACCTTGAAATAATGTTTATCAGGCAAATATATACTTAGTCTTCTTACTTATTTCTTAATGTTTTTTAATCTGTGCAGTCCACTTTCTGCTTGAGACAGTTTTTGACTATCCTGCATCATTTAAGTCTAGTGGAGAATGGACTCACCTTCAGGCATGATCCCAGGCCACACTACGCCTCAACGCTGCCCTCCAGTGGACTCTCACCTTCAGGCATGATCCCAGGCCACACTATGCCTCAACGCTGCCCCCCAGTGGACTCTCACCTTCAGGCACGATCCCAGGCCACACTACGCCTCAACGCTGCCCTCCAGTGGACTCTCACCTTCAGGCACGATCCCAGGCCACACTACGCCTCAACGCTGCCCCCCAGTGGACTCTCACCTTCAGGCACGATCCCAGGCCACACTACGCCTCAACGCTGCCCTCCAGTGGACTCTCACCTTCAGGCACGATCCCAGGCCACACTACGCCTCAACTCTGCCCCCCAGTGGACTCTCACCTTCAGGCACGATCCCAGGCCACACTACGCCTCAACGCTGCCCCCCAGTGGACTCTCACCTTCAGGCACGATCCCAGGCCACACTACGCCTCAACGCTGCCCCCCAGTGGACTCTCACCTTCAGGCACGATCCCAGGCCACACTACGCCTCAACGCTGCCCCCAGTGGACTCTCACCTTCAGGCACGATCCCAGGCCACACTACGCCTCAACGCTGCCCCCCAGTGGACTCTCACCTTCAGGCACGATCCCAGGCCACACTACGCCTCAACGCTGCCCCCCAGTGGACTCCCACCTTCAGGCACGATCCCAGGCCACACTACGTCTCAACGCTGCCCTCCAGTGGACTCTCACCTTCAGGCATGATCCCATTTATTGCCTTACCTCTCTTATCTTACCTCATTTGCACACACTGTATATAGACTTTTTCTATTGTATTATTGACTGTATGTTTGTTTATTCCATGTGTAAGTCTGTGTTGCTGTATGTGTCGAACTGCTGTGCTTTATCTTGGCCAGGTCGCAGTTGTAAATGAGAACTTGTTCTCAGCTAGCCTACCTGGTTAAATAAAGGTGAAATAAAAAATATAAAATAATCTGCATGGCTGCTGTGAAACCATATATTTCACGTCTATAGGCATTTATTACCGTCCTTGTTTTCGTAATTGTGCAACTATTCATGTCATTCATATTCTGCTTGGTCAGCATCTTCTGGCTCGTCCCTTCCAGAGCAGGAGATGCATGTCAGAGAGGAGCCAAGGAGGATCTGTGTCCCAAATGGCACACTATTCCCACATAGTACACTTCTTTTGAGCAGGACCATAGTGCTCTGGTCAAAAGTAGTGCACTATATAGGAAATAGGGTGCCATTTGGGATGAACACACAGAAAAGGGAGTTTTAACAAGACAAGGGTCGCGTTAACTGGAAGACAGAGCACATTTAGTCTTTTGAAACACACATTGAAAACTTGACAAAGAAGCTGAGATCTTTGATAGTTCTTTATGTAGAAACAAATCTTGCCTCAGTTTTTAAAATAGAAGGAAGATTGTTCAAACAACACCTCTCCCTGTGGTAGACTTTGGTGACATGATTTTGTTTTGAAACCATTGGACTCAGTATTCCATTCAGCAATACATTTTATCACTGGGCACGGTTTTAGGACTCCTCATTGTATTTTTATTATGTGGGATGGACCTCTCTGCCTGTAAGAAGAGAGCTGCACTCTCTTTTATATATTTACAAAGCAGTCTGTAGAAACTTCCTCTGTAGACTACTTCATTGATTCATTTTAGACGTACAAATGACCAAACCCGTTCTCAGGGATGATAACTCTGGAGATCCCTTTAGTCTCCACAGAATCAGGAAAATATGCTTTTAGATTTTTTTGCCCCTTATTTGTGGAACAATATGAAGATTTCCTTGCCATTTGATATTCTGGTTCCTTTCAGGCATTTTAAATTATTGATTGGAGATGTTTATGTTACAGAATGTGATTGCTTTTCTTAAATATGTTTAATGTAGTTTATTATGTGACTTATAGTGTGTTTTGTAGGGCTGTTGTGTTTTATAGTGGGTTTTGTAGGGCTGTTGTGTTTTATAGTGTGTTTTGTTTTATAGTGTGTTTTGTAGTGCTGTTGTGTTTTATAGTGGGTTTTGTAGTGTTGTTGTGTTTTATAGTGGGTTTTGTAGGGCTGTTGTGTTTTATAGTGTGTTTTGTAGGGCTGTTGTGTTTCATAGTGTGTTTTGCTTTATAATGTGTTTTGTAGTGCTGTTGTGTTTTATAGTGGGTTTTGTAGGGCTGTTGTGTTTTATAGTGTGTTTTGCTTTATAATGTGTTTTGTAGTGCTGTTGTGTTTCATAGTGTGTTTTGTAGGGCTGTTGTGTTTTATAGTGTGTTTTGTAGGGCTGTTGTGTTTTATAGTGTGTTTTGTAGGGCTGTTGTGTTTCATAGTGTGTTTTGTAGGGCTGTTGTGTTTTAGAGCCAGTTTTGTAGGGCTGTTGTGTTTAATAGTGGGTTTTGTAGGGCTGTTGTGTTTCATAGTGTGTTTTGTAGGGCTGTTGTGTTTTAGAGCCAGTTTTGTAGGGCTGTTGTGTTTTATAGCGGGTTTTGTAGAGCTGTTGTGTTTTATAGTGTGTTAGTCTGTTGGGTTTTATAGTGCGTTTTGTCGGGCTGTTGTGTTTTCTAGTGTGTTTTGTCGGGCTGTTGTGTTTTATAGTGTGTTTTGTAGGGCTGTTGTGTTTTATAGTGGGTTTTGTAGGGCTGTTGTGTTTTGTAGGGCTGTTGTGTTTTAGAGCCAGTTTTGTAGGGCTGTTGTGTTTTATAGTGGGTTTTGTAGGGCTGTTGTGTTTTGTAGTGTGTTAGTCTGTTTGGTTTTATAGTGCGTTTTGTCGGGCTGTTGTGTTTTCTAGTGTGTTTTGTCGGGCTGTTGTGTTTTATAGTGTTTTATAGTGGGTTTTGTAGGGCTGTTGTGTTTTGTAGGGCTGTTGTGTTTTATAGTGGGTTTTGTAGGGCTGTTGTAGTTTATAGTGGGTTTTGTAGGGCTGTTGTGTTTTGTAGGGTGTGCTCGCCTCCCTACCACTGAGGAAGTACAGCTCCCGCTCAGCCCAGTCAAAACTGTTCGCTGCTCTGGCCCCCCAATGGTGGAACAAGCTCCCTCACGACGCCAGGACAGCGGAGTCAATCACCACCTTCCGGAGACATCTGAAACCCCACCTCTTTAAGGAATACCTAGGATAGGATAAGTATTCCCTCTCACCCCCCCCTTTAAGATTTAGATGCACTATTGTAAAGTGACTGTTCCACTGGATGTCATAAGGTGAATGCACCAATTTGTAAGTCGCTCTGGATAAGAGCGTCTGCTAAATGACTTAAATGTAAATGTAGGGCTGTTGTGTTTTATAGCGGGGTTTGTAGAGCTGTTGTGTTTTATAGTGTGTTAGTCTGTTGGGTTTTACAATGGGTTTTGTAGGGCTGTTGTGTTTTATAGTGGGTTTTGTAGGGCTGTTGAGTTCTATAATGGGTTTTGTAGGGCTGTTGTGTTTTATAGTGGGTTTTGTAGGCCTGTTGTGTTTAATAGTGGGGTTTGTAGGGCTGTTGTGTTTTGTAGGGCTGCTGTGTTTTATAGTGGGTTTGTAGGGCTGTTGTGTTTTATAGTGGGGTTTGTAGGGCTGTTGTGATTTGTAGGGCTGTTGTGCTTTGTAGGGCTGTTGTGTTTTGTAGGGCTGTTGTGTTTTATAGTGGGTTTGTAGGGCTGTTGTGTTTCATAGTGGGGTTTGTAGGGCTGTTGTGCTTTGTAGGGCTGTTGTGTTTTGTAGGGCTGTTGTGTTTTATAGTGGGTATTGTAGGTCTGTTGTGTTTTATAGTGGGTTTGTAGGGCTGTTGTGTTTTGTAGGGCTGTTGTGTTTTATAGTGGGTTTTGTAGGGCTGTTGTGTTTTATAGTGGGGTTTGTGGGGCTGTTGTGCTTTGTAGGGCTGTTGTGTTATGTAGGGCTGTTGTGTTTTATAGTGGGTATTGTAGGGCTGTTGTGTTTTATAGTGGGTATTGTAGGGCTGTTGTGTTTTATAGTGGGTTTTGTAGGGCTGTTGTGTTTTATAGTGGGTTTTGTAGGCCTGTTGTGTTTTATAGTGGGGTTTGTAGGGCTGTTGTGTTTTATAATGGGTTTTGTAGGGCTGTTGTGTTTAATAGTGGGGTTTGTAGGGCTGTTGTGTTTTGTAGGGCTGTAGTGTTTTATAGTGGGTTTTGTAGGGCTGTAGTGTTTAATAGTGGGGTTTGTAGGGCTGTTGTGTTTTGTAGGGCTGCTGTGTTTTATAGTGGGTTTGTAGGGCTGTTGTGTTTTATAGTGGGGTTTGTAGGGCTGTTGTGATTTGTAGGGCTGTTGTGCTTTGTAGGGCTGTTGTGTTTTGTAGGGCTGTTGTGTTTTATAGTGGGTTTGTAGGGCTGTTGTGTTTTATAGTGGGGTTTGTAGGGCTGTTGTGCTTTGTAGGGCTGTTGTGTTTTGTAGGGCTGTTGTGTTTTATAGTGGGTATTGTAGGGCTGTTGTGTTTTATAGTGGGTTTGTAGGGCTGTTGTGTTTTGTAGGTCTGTTGTGTTTTATAGTGGGTATTGTAGGGCTGTTGTGTTTTATAGTGGGTATTGTAGGGCTGTTGTGTTTTATAGTGGGTTTTGTAGGCCTGTTGTGTTTTATAGTGGGGTTTGTAGGGCTGTTGTGTTTTATAATGGGTTTTGTAGGGCTGTTGTGGTTTATAGTGGGTTTGTAGGGCTGTTGTGTTTTGTAGTGGGTTTGTAGGGCTGTTGTGTTTTATAATGGGTTTTGTAGGGCTGTTGTGTTTTGTAGGGCTGTTGTGTTTTATAGTGGGTTTGTAGGGCTGTTGTGTTTTATAGTGGGGTTTGTAGGGCTGTTGTGCTTTGTAGGGCTGTTGTGTTTTGTAGGGCTGTTGTGTTTTATAGTGGGTATTGTAGGGCTGTTGTGTTTTATAGTGGGTTTGTAGGGCTGTTGTGTTTTGTAGGTCTGTTGTGTTTTATAGTGGGTATTGTAGGGCTGTTGTGTTTTATAGTGGGTATTGTAGGGCTGTTGTGTTTTATAGTGGGTTTTGTAGGCCTGTTGTGTTTTATAGTGGGGTTTGTAGGGCTGTTGTGTTTTATAATGGGTTTTGTAGGGCTGTTGTGGTTTATAGTGGGTTTGTAGGGCTGTTGTGTTTTGTAGTGGGTTTGTAGGGCTGTTGTGTTTTATAATGGGTTTTGTAGGGCTGTTGTGTTTAATAGTGGGGTTTGTAGGGTTGTTGAGTTTTGTAGGGCTGTTGTGTTTTATAGTGGGTTTTGTAGGGCTGTTGTGTTTAATAGTGGGGTTTGTAGGGCTGTTGTGTTTTATAATGGGTTTTGTAGGTCAGTTGTGTTTTATAGTGGGTTTAGTAGGGCTGTTGTGTTTAATAGTGGGGTTTGTAGGGCTGTTGTGTTTTGTAGGGCTGTTGTGTATTATAGTGGGTTTTGTAGGGCTGTTGTGTTTTATAGTGGTTTTGTAGGGCTGTTGTGTTTTATAATGGGTTTTGAAGGCATGTTGTGTTTAATAGTGGGGTTTCTAGGGCTGTTGTGTTTTGTAGTGGGTTTGTAGGGCTGTTGTGTTTTATAATGGTTTTTGTAGGGCTGTTGTGTTTTATAGTGGGGTTTGTAGGGCTGTTGTGCTTTGTAGGGCTGTTGTGTTTTATAGTGATTTTTGTAGGGCTGTTGTGTTTTAGAGTGGGTTTTGTAGGGCTGTTGTGTTTTATAGTGGGTTTTGTAGGCCGTGTGGTGTTTTATAGTGGGTTTTCTAGGGCTGTTGTGTTTTGTAGGGCTGTTGTGTTTTGTAGGGCTGTTGTGTTTTATAGTGGGTTTGTAGGGCTGTTGTGTTTTATAGTGGGGTTTGTAGGGCTGTTGTGTTTTGTTGTGGGGTTTGTAGGGCTGCTGTGTTGTGTAGCGCTGTTGTAGTTTATAGCGGGTTTTGTAGAACAAAGTACTAATTGGATGATATCTGGATGTATGTCAGATGTATATCTGTATATACATGGGGGGTAACCCCAGCTAGGTATAGTAGAGGAACAGTGTTTTATGTTGGGAGACTGAGGCTTATGACGGAGAGAGATGCACGTGAGGAAGCTTGCTCTACCTCTTGGTGGAGCTGTTGACATGGCTGAGAGAGACAGAGGGAGGGAGGGAGGGAGCAAGAGGAGAGAGAGAGAGCATGAGGAGAGAGAGAGCATGAGGAGAGAGAGAGAGCATGAGGAGAGAGAGAGAGAGAGAGAGAGAGAGAGAGAGAGAGAGAGAGAGAGAGAGAGAGAGAGAGAGAGCATGAGGAGAGAGAGAGAGCATGAGGAGAGAGAGAGAGCATGAGGAGAGAGAGAGAGAGAGAGAGAGAGAGAGAGAGAGAGAGAGAGAGAGAGAGAGAGAGAGAGAGAGAGAGAGAGAGAGAGAGAGAGAGAGAGAGAGAGAGAGAGAGAGAGAGAGAGAGAGAGAGATGATCAGACTGCTGGAAGAGAGGTTGAGGGGGGTGGCGTGTGACAGAGAACAACCCACTAGAGAGGTGGCCACCCCTGCAGAGAAGCCAGCAGAACAGCCCACCTCAGCACCAGACAAAAGTCTCGAAACCACAGCAGAACAGTCCACACCAGATCCTGACCATAGCATCGACATCACAGCAGAACAGACAAATAAAGAACCCCAAGCCCAGCGGCTCTCACCCCACCCTGTCAGCCACCCCGATAGCCCTTCTGACAACACCCCCCCCCCCACACCCACTGAGGACAAACACAAGACACAGAGTTTTCTCCTTATGGACTCAAATGGGAAATATGTACAAGAAAAAATATTTTTTTCCCAAAAACAGTGTGTCTAAACTCTGGTGTCCAAACACGCAGCGCGCCCTAGACCTTCTGTCTGAGGACAAACTAGGTTCAACTAGCCACATAATAATAAACACAGGCACAAACAACCTGAGAGCCCAGCAGGAAAGGGTGGCCACTGCACTAAAGGGAGTGATTGAAAAAGCGTATTCTACTTATTCTACCCCAATGCACAAGTGGTTATCTCCACCCTGCTACCAGGAAAAGACTTCCACCCTGCCACAATACAGCGGGTAAATGCAAGTATTTCCTGTGACTGTGCCTTAAAACCAAATGTTTTCCTGGCCCACCACTCCACCCTGGACTTGAACAGTCTCTTTGACCAGGTCCACCTCTACAAGGCAGTAGTGCCCACCTTTGCCCGGAGTCTAAAGGACATCGCTCTCAAACGTAGTCCCCCCCCCCCCCCCCGCCACATCCACACCCCAACCAATCAACACCCCCACATGTCAATCATGCCCACACCCCATTTAGGCCCCTTCAGATCAGACCTATGCCACTCCTGCCCAGCATGAGGAGAGAGAGCATGAGGAGAGAGAGAGAGCATGAGGAGAGAGAGAGAGAGAGAGAGAGAGAGAGAGAGAGAGAGAGAGAGAGAGAGAGAGAGAGAGAGAGAGAGAGAGAGAGAGAGAGAGAGAGCTGAGGAGGAAAAATGGATCTGGAGGAACAGAGTTGGACACATTCAGAAAATCAACCGCTCTATCTTCCTCCTCTCACACTCCTCCTCCCCTCTACATATACACATCATGACCTCTCACACAGTGTTGTCTATGGTAACTCCCTCTCTATTTCTACCTGACTCTGACAGTGTTGTCTATGGTAACTCCCTCTCTATTTCTACCTGACTCTGACACAGTGTTGTCTATGGTAACTCCCTCTCTATTTCTACCTGACTCTGACACAGTGTTGTCTATGGTAACTCCCTCTCTATTTCTACCTGACTCTGACACAGTGTTGTCTATGGTAACTCCCTCTCTATTTCTACCTGACTCTCTATTTCTACCTGACTCTGACACAGTGTTGTCTATGGTAACTCCCTCTCTATTTCTACCTGACTCTGACACAGTGTTGTCTATGGTAACTCCCTCTCTATTTCTACCTGACTCTGACACAGTGTTGTCTATGGTAACCCCCTCTCTATTTCTACCTGACACAGTGTTGTCTATGGTAACCCCCTCTCTATTTCTACCTGACACAGTGTTGTCTATGGTAACTCCCTCTCTATTTCTACCTGACTCTGACACAGTGTTGTCTATGGTAACCCCTCTATTTTCTACTCTGACACAGTGTTGTCTATGGTAACCCCTCTCTATTTTCTGACTCTGACACAGTGTTGTCTATGGTAACCCCTCTCTATTTCTACCTGACACAGTGTTGTCTATGGTAACCCCTCTCTATTTCTACCTGACACAGTGTTGTCTATGGTAACCCCTCTCTATTTCTACCTGACACAGTGTTGTCTATGGTAAGTGTTGTCTATGGTAACCCCCTCTATTTCTACCTGACACAGTGTTGTCTATGGTAACCCCCTCTCTATTTCTACCTGACACAGTGTTGTCTATGGTAACCCCCTCTCTATTTCTACCTGACACAGTGTTGTCTATGGTAACCCCCTCTCTATTTCTACCTGACACAGTGTTGTCTATGGTAACCCCCTCTCTATTTCTACCTGACACAGTGTTGTCTATGGTAACCCCCTCTCTATTTCTACCTGACACAGTGTTGTCTATGGTAACTCCCTCTCTATTTCTACCTGACTCTGACACAGTGTTGTCTATGGTAACTCCCTCTCTATTTCTACCTGACTCTGACACAGTGTTGTCTATGGTAACCCCCTCTCTATTTCTACCTGACACAGTGTTGTCTATGGTAACCCCCTCTCTATTTCTACCTGACACAGTGTTGTCTATGGTAACCCCCTCTCTATTTCTACCTGACACAGTGTTGTCTATGGTAACCCCTTCTCTATTTCTACCTGACACAGTGTTGTCTATGGTAACCCCTCTCTATTTCTACCTGACACAGTGTTGTCTATGGTAACTGACCCCTATGGTCTCTATTTCTACCTGACACAGTGTTGTCTATGGTAACCCCCTCTCTATTTCTACCTGACACAGTGTTGTCTATGGTAACTCCCTCTCTATTTCTACCTGACACAGTGTTGTCTATGGTAACTCCCTCTCTATTTCTACCTGACACAGTGTTGTCTATGGTAACCCCCTCTCTATTTCTACCTGACACAGTGTTGTCTATGGTAACCCCCTCTCTATTTCTACCTGACTCTGACACAGTGTTGTCTATGGTAACTCCCTCTCTATTTCTACCTACCTGACACAGTGTTGTCTATGGTAACCTGACACCCTCTATTTCTACCTGACACAGTGTTGTCTATGGTAACTAACCCTCTCTATTTCTACCTGACACAGTGTTGTCTATGGTAACCCCCTCTCTATTTCTACCTGACACAGTGTTGTCTATGGTAACCCCCTCTCTATTTCTACCTGACACAGTGTTGTCTATGGTAACCCCCTCTCTATTTCTACCTGACTCTGACACAGTGTTGTCTATGGTCACTCCCTCTCTATTTCTACCTGACTCTGACACAGTGTTGTCTATGGTAACTCCCTCTCTATTTCTACCTGACACAGTGTTGTCTATGGTAACTCCCTCTCTATTTCTACCTGACTCTGACACAGTGTTGTCTATGGTAACCCCCTCTCTATTTCTACCTGACACAGTGTTGTCTATGGTAACCCCCTCTCTATTTCTACCTGACTCTGACACAGTGTTGTCTATGGTAACCCCCTCTCTATTTCTACCTGACACAGTGTTGTCTATGGTCACTCCCTCTCTATTTTTTCATGAAGCTAAGAAATGTTTCTTAACTCAACCACCTATTGTTTCACTTAAAGAGACATTCTAAATGTTCGACTTCATATTCATATTCTCCAGCACCGCCCCAACATCTACATATGGGAAAATGGTAATTTTCTATGTTTTGTAGTAAAAGTTGCAGGTGCCTGGTAACAGTTGAATAAGATGAGACAAAAGAAGAAATCCCACACTGATCTTGCTAGTACCACTGCTCTTTATTAAGCTTTACATGTCGGCCTTAAGGACTTCGTCAGAGCGTTTGTGAGTCTTTTTAATTTGCACCGTTATGTAGACATTGCTCAACCCACATCTGTTCAATACATGGAATGGGTGTAACGTCTGATGAAGGAGTGGACCAAAGTGCAGCACATGTTTATGATATTTATTCAAATCTGAACACTGGAACAGAAATAACAAAGCGAGAAACTAAAACTATACAGAAAACAACTACCCACAAACCCAGGTGGGATAAAGGCTGCCTAAGTATGATTCTCAATCAGAGACAACGATAGACAGCTGCCTCTGATTGAGAACCATACCCAGCCAAACACAAAGAAATAGACAACATAGAAATAAAGAAACTAGAATGCCCACCCTAGTCACACCCTGGCCTACCCAAAATAGAGAATAAAAGCCTCTCTATGGCCAGTGCGTGACAATGGGGTTTGAGTCGAGGGAAAATAAGTAAGTGTTACCAAATGTAACAATGTGCATTTCATAAGTATTCTAATAAAGTGTGTACATAAAACGTATTAAACATGTCTGTAAAACCACAATGAGGACATCGACCTACCAAGTCAGTTTTAATAAATCATTGGGTGCAGAGCAAGAACAAATGTCAGAGTAATCTGAAGTTTTAGCATTAATTCATGTTCACATTTACAACTTAACATGCATAGCAGCTCAACATTATTAAAGACCTTTTGGGAATAATGTCTGGAAGGTGAAAATCCCAAAACATTCTCTTTTGCTCAAAGTATTATTTATATCTCCTCCCCTGTCTGAGATTGTGACTTTCTCTATGCCACATATATCTAAAGGTAGAAATGTCATGTTTTAGGTCTGAGATCGTGACTTTCTCTATGCCACATATATCTAAAGGTAGAAATGTCATGTCTTAGGTCATTCAAATGTACTGCTACTAGGTAATCCATGTCTTTTCTCCTGATTGAACTTTTATGTTCACTAATTCTCTGCTTGAGAGAACGAAAGGTTTTACCTACATAACACAGCGCATATGGACATTTAATAATGTCGATAACATGGGTGGTGGAGCACAAAATAATGTTATTTATTTGGAACTGTCACGTTCTGACCTTAGTTCCTTTGTTATGCCTTTGTTTTAGGTTGGTCAGGGCGTGAGTTGGGGTGGGTAGTCTATGTTCTTTTTTCTATGTTTTTGGCCTAGTATGGTTCTCAATCAGAGGCAGGTGTCATTCGTTGTCTCTGATTGAGAATCATAGGTAGGCAGCCTGGTTGTCTCTGATTGAGAATCATACTTAGGCAGCCTGGTTGTCTCTGATTGAGAAGGCAGCCTGGTTGTCTCTGATTGAGAATCATACTTAGGCAGCCTGGTTGTCTCTGATTGAGAATCATACTTAGGCAGCCTGGTTGTCTCTGATTGAGAATCATATAGCCTGGTTGTCTAGGCACCTTGGTTGTCTCTGATTGAGAATCATACTTAGGCAGCCTGGTTGTCTCTGATTGAGAATCATACTTAGGCAGCCTGGTTGTCTCTGATTGAGAATCATACGTAGGAATTGAGAATCATACTTAGGCAGCCTGGTTGTCTCTGATTGAGAATCATACTTAGGCAGCCTGGTTGTCTCTGATTGAGAATCATACTTAGGCAGCCTGGTTGTCTCTGATTGAGAATCATACGTAGGCAGCCTGGTTGTCTCTGATTGAGAATCATACTTAGGCAGCCTGGTTGTCTCTGATTGAGAATCATACGTAGGCAGCCTGGTTGTCTCTGATTGAGAATCATACTTAGGCAGCCTGGTTGTCTCTGATTGAGAATCATACTTAGGCAGCCTGGTTGTCTCTGATTGAGAATCATACTTAGGCAGCCTGGTTGTCTCTGATTGAGAATCATACTTAGGCAGCCTGGTTGTCTCTGATTGAGAATCTGATTGAGAATCATTAGGCAGCCTGGTTGTCTCTGATTGAGAATCATACGTAGGCAGCCTGGTTGTCTCTGATTGAGAATCATACTTAGGCAGCCTGGTTGTCTCTGATTGAGAATCATACTTAGGCAGCCTGTTTTCCCCATTTTAGTGGTGGGTGATTGTTTTCTGTTTAGGTTGTTTTCCCTGACAGAACTGTGCGCTTTCGTTTTGTCATTTTGTTTGAGTGTTACTTCCAAAGTTGTAGCAAAATGGCTTAAGGACAACAAAGTCAGGGTAGTGGAGTGGCCATCACAAAGCCCTGACCTCAATCCTGTAGAACATTTGTAGGCAGAACTGAAAAAGTGTGTGTGAGCAAGGAGGCCTACAAACCTGACTCAGTTACACCAGCTCTGTCAGGAGGAATGGACCAAAATTCACCCAACTTATTGTGGGAAGTTTGTGGAAGGCTACCTGAGACGTTTGACCCAAGTTAAACAATTTAAAGGCAATGCTACCAAATACTAATTGAGTGTATGTAAACCTCTGACCCACTGGGAATGTGATGAAAGAAATAAAATATGAAATAAATAATTATCTCTATTATTCTGACATTTCACATTCTTAAAATAATGTGGTGATCCTAACTGACCTAAGACAGGGAATTTTTACTAGGATTAACTGTCAGAAATGGTAAAAAACTGAGTTTAAATGTATTTGGCTAAAGTATATGTAAACTTCCGACTTCAACTGTATAGAGTGCTTTCTGAAAGTATTCATACACCTTGACTTTTTCCACATTTTCTTGTGTTACAGCCGGAGTTTAACATTTATTTTGTGTCACTGGCCTACACACACTACCCCATAATGTTAAAGTGGAATTATGTTTTTAGATATTTTAAATAAATAATAAAAAATGAAAAGCTGAAATATCTTGAGTAAATAGCTATTCAACCACTTTGTTAAGGCAAGCCTGAATAAGTGTAAGAGTAGAACATTACTAAATAAGTTGCATGGACTCACTCTATGTGCAATAATAGTATTTGACATGATGTTTGAGTGACTACCTCATCTCTGTACCCCAGACATACAAGATCTATAAGATCCCTTGGTCGAGCAGTGAATTTCAAACACAGATTCAACCACAAAGACCAAGGAGGTTTTCCAATGCCTCGCAAAGAAGGCCCCCTATTGGTAGATGGGTAAAATAAAAAGAGCAGACAGACATAGCAGACATATCCGTTTGAGCATGGTGAAGTTATTAATTACACTTTGGATGGTGCATCATCAAATGGGGCGGCAGGTAGCCTAGCAGTTAGAGCATTAGGGCCAGTAACCGAAAGGTTGCTGGATCGAATCCCCAAGCTGGTAAGATAAAAATCTGTTGTTCTGCCCCTGAACAAGGCAGTTAACCCACTGTTCCTAGGCCGTCATTGTAAATGAGAATTTGTTCTTAACTGACTTGCCTAAATAAAGGTTAAATAAATCAAATGAAAATCAATACACCCAGTCATTACAAAGATACAGGTGTCCTTCCTAACTCATGAGGTATGGTCTGTAAATGGTCATCTATTTAATCCGTTTTGAATTTATACTGTAAATGTGGAATAAGTCAAGGGGTATGAATACTTTCTGACGAAACTGTCATACAGTACATACAGTACCAGTCAAACGTTTGGACACACCTACTCATTCACCGCCACATGAAAGGAAGACCCAGAGTTTGGATAAGTTCATTAGAGTTAACTGCACCTCAGATTGCAGCCCAAGAAATGCTTCACAGAGTTCTAGAAACAAACAGATCAACTGTTCAGAGGAGGCTGTGTGAATCAGGACTTCATGGTTGAATTGCTGCAAAGAAACCACTATTAAAGGTCACCATTAATAAGAAGAGACTTGCTTCGGCCAAGAAACATGAGCATTGGACATTAGACAGGTGGAAGTCTGTCCTTTGGTCTGATGAGTCCAAATGTGACACTGCCGTGTCTTTGTGAGACACAGAGTAGGTGAACAGATGATCTCCACATGAGTGCTTCCTACCGTGAAGCATGGAGGAGGAGGTGTGGGGGTGCTTTTCTGGTGACACTCTTTGTGATTAATTTAGAATTCAAGGCACACTTAACCAGCATGGCTGCCACAGTATTCTGCAGTGATACGCCATCCCATCTGGTTTGTGCTTAGTGGGTCTATCATTTGTTTTTCAACAGGATAATTAGCACCTTCAGGCTGTTTGACCAAGAAGGAGAGTGATGGAGTGCTGCATCAGATGACCTGGCCTCCACAGTCACCTGACCTCAACCCAATTGAGATGGTTTGGATAAGTTGGACTGCAGAATGAAGGAAAAGCAGCCAACAACTACTTCAAGACAGTTGGAAAAGCATTCCAGGTGAAGATGGTTGAGAGACTGCCAAGAGTCTGCAAAGCTGCCATCAAGGCAAATGGTGGCTACTTTGAAGAATCTGAAATATAAAATACATTTTGATTTGTTTTACACTTTTTGGTTACTACATGATTCCATATTGTCAGGACCCGTTTACGAACCTCCGGTGTGAGAAACAGTCACTTAGCAAACTGAGCCACTAATAGTCGGCAGAACCCAGAAGATGAGGCAGACACAGCAGTACTTGAGACGGTGTTTTAATAAAGTAAAAGGAAAGTTCTTCAGGCAAAAATATAAATCCACAACATCAAAAGTAATTCCAAGAGAACAAAGGTAATCCTCCAAGTCAAAAAGGTAAATCCACAAGGTGGTAGGTACAGCTTGAAAAAAGCCTCAAAAGATAATCAAAAATAAATAAACAAAAACAGAGTACCACAAGAGAGTCCAACTGGAGCAACAACTGATCACAGCATCACTGGGGCTGGGTACTAACATTCAAACACAGAGCAAAGAACTGAGGAAAACTAAGGGTTTAAATACAATCAAGGGAAAGGAGGCACAGGTGCAAATAATAACTGGAAACAAGGACAAACAAAAGGGTCAAAAAGCACAATGGGGGCATCTAGTGACCAAAACCGGAACAACCCTGGCCAAATCCTGACACATATGTGTTATTTCATAGTTTTGATGTCCCCACTATTTTTCTACAATGTAGAAAATAGTCAAAATAAAGAAAAGCCCTTGAATGATTAGGGATGTCCAAACTTTTGACAGGTACTGTATATAAAAAATGATATGGATTATATGTTATGGTTACTAATGGCATATTAATTTGCATAGTGGCATGTCGGGGAAAGTTTTTGGAACAAATGGGTTAACAGACCTTTGCCAGTCTTATCAGTGTTAGAGGTGTGTGTGTGTGTGTGTGTGTGTGTGTGTGTGTGTGTGTGTGTGTGTGTGTGTGTGTGTGTGTGTGTGTGTGTGTGTGTGTGTGTGTGTGTGTGTGTGTGTGTGTGTGTGTGTGTGTAATGCTTTACACACCCCTACTGAGAGAGTAATGAGAGAAGCTGTTGTTTGAATCGATCTGGACTTGCTCTAACGGGCTCCAGCATTTCTGCTGCTGCTGCTTGCTGCTGTTGTATGTGTCTGTACCAGAGCCCAGTGTGAGTCATTATGTGGGAACAACCAATGGAGGAGGATAAGAGAAGGGAGATCAGCAGAATTGGAACACTCAGGCTATAGCCCCTTCTCCCACACCCCCACACCGCTGAGACAGACTCAGTCCATAGACCCTTCCCCCACACCGCTGGGGATAGGGCTGAGGAGGAAGGGCTAGGGGGGGAGGCTAGGTGATTTTTGCCCTAGCACTACAAAGTTGATTCAAATAATCAACTAATCATGAAGCTTTGATAATTTTAATCAACTGTGTAGTGTTAGGGCAAAAAACAAAACAAAACGTACTGCTAAGGACTGATTGCCTGGTGCTGGTACCAAGAGAATAAACAGAGAGAATATTTCTGTCTTCCCCCTTTGTTTTATTACTTTAAAAATATATAGTTTTGGTTCACTTCATCCTTTAAATCCAGCATTTCCAAACATGAACGACCTAGAATTCCCAACAAGCCTCTCATGTGGAACGAGTTTGTTTGTTTTGAAAGTTTCTCCTTGATAAAGTTTGTTTGCTGCCTGCCTGTTTAATTTGGATCCCTCGACGTGGTTAGCCTCAGTTGCAAGGACCGCTACTCTCAGTCCTGGGATAGCTGCTAGCTATAGAGCCTTTCCTTGACAGTTCGAACATGAAGCTGTTAGCCCTTGTGGCTGTTTAAATCCCTGCTGTTTGTTGCTGTTTCACAGTTCATTATCCACCCTCCCTCCCAAAAGTCTGGGAGGAAAGAGAGAGCCAAGCTTCTGGGCCAGTAGCTTCAGCCCCACATCACACACATATACACCAACTGACACTCACAATTGCCTGATTGTTTGGCTAATAGTCAATCAATGTTTTTATTTGTATTTAGGATTTATTTTCTTCATATTATGTCTTTCTCTGATAAGCTACAGTACTCAGGAAAGGGCTATCAATAGCCCATATTAATATATTTAGCCTTATAAATAAGGTTCATAAAAACGATAACTTGCTAATATTGGATAACATTCATATGCTTGCCTCACTTACATAAATACATTGATACAGCACTAGCAGTACAAGAATATAACACTACAGAAAACACAGAAATACCTATGGGGGAGGTGTTGCTGTATATGTTCAGAGGCATATTCCTGTAATGCTTAGAGAGGATCTCATGTCAAATTTTGTTGAATTGTTGTGTTTGCAAGTTCACCTGCAAACTGTTCTAAAAATAAACCAAACGCTAACAGCGCTTTATTTTGTTCAAAACATTCTCTAGGACCTAAACTTCAACTGGAGTTGTGTGACCATTAAGGGTTTGACTATTGAGCAAGTTGAGGAAGCTGAACTCTTACGTATAACATTGGATAGGCAATTATCATGGTCAAGTCATATAGACAAAGTTGTCATGAAGATGGGGAGCTGTACAAGTGCAACTGTACTAGTTCTTCAGGCTCTGGCCTTGTCCCATCTTAATTACCGTCTGTTAATATGGTCAAGTGCAGAAAAGAAAAACCTAGCAAAGCTGCAGCTGTCTCAAAACAGAGCAGCATGCCTTGTGCTTAACTGCACATGCAGAACTAACATCAACAACATGCATGCCAGTCTTTGCTAACCCACAGTTATATACAGAGCCATGATCACATGGAACTCCCTTCCATCTCCAATTACTAAAGCAAACAGAAAAATGACCTTTAAAAAATGTATGACACAATAGGGACTGTGAAATGACTCACAAACACATTCTATCACATAACACACACAATTTATACACACACATTATTCTTTAGTTGTATTGTGTGTATATTGTTGTATTTTAATATGTGTGACAGTTCTTGTCTATCAGTGTGTCAGTGTTGTGTTACTTGTCATGTTTTATGTTTTTGTGTGGACTCCAGGAAGAATAGCTGCTGCTTCAGCAAAAGCTAATGAGGAATACGAATAAACCAAAGTCACCTCCTAGAAAACCTGGTCTGAGACTGACTCACACATTGAAGGGACAATGCAACTAGAGGACATTGAGCCTTGTCAATCTCCCAATGTAAACCTCAAAGGTTTTTAATAATTACATGGTTGGGAGGAGTAGTGTGTTTGTGTGTCTCCAGAAAGCATGTCGTCCAGGCTATTTGGATCACCTGTAAATCAAGACACACAAACTTTGGCTATAGGGATGCTATGTCTGAAATGTCATGTTAAATTGGGTAACTTTTAACCATTTTAGACCGATACGGGCATCTAATTGTTATTTTTTCTATGCAGACTTGTGCACTACTGATGTTCCAGACTTGCTTCCATGATATGTAATACAATAGGAACAACAGGAACTATAGGAACTAGGTAGAAAACACCCATCCAGAATACTCTTGCTCACTTTAAGCCATTTCTACAGGAGTTATGTTTTACAAATGAAGTTGGAATAAGATAATTCAAATGAAGAACAGAATACTCTCGGAATGTGTTCCCTATTAGGTCTGTAAGTGTTGTAGGCTATATATTGTATTCCACAGAACCTATCTAAGGACTTGAGTAGCTGCACTTGAGTGGAAAATCACTGAAAACCCCAGAAGTACGTTTTGTCTGTAAACTAGAACAGAAAGTGTGGTAACCACCTTGTAAACGCAGCCTAAGCATTGTGCATAAGCTGGAAGAGCTTAGGGATGACGGAGAGCATTTTCAGAGACAGGGAAAGTTGTGCACTGTTTCCAGTACAGAAAGAACATTGTTTATAAGTGCTGTGTGGACTAGTGTGGAGACGTTAGTGACTGGAAGTCATTGTGGAACAAAACACTTTTGATTATTGTTATAAATGCCCTGACCTTAGAGATAATTTTATTCTCTATGTTTGGTTAGGTCAGGGTGCGACTCTGGTGGGAAAGTCTATATTTTCTATTTCTTTGCTTTTGGCCGCGTGTGTGTGTGTGTGTGTGTGTGGGGTTCCCAATCAGAGGCAGCTGTCTATCGTTGTCTCTGATTGGGGATCACATATAAGTTGTATTTTCCTTTTGGGTTTTGTGGGATCTTGTTTTCTGTTTAGTGTCTGTTCCTGACAGAACTGTGCGCTTTCGTTTTCACGTTTGTTATTTTGTTTGAGGGTTTTTTGAAAATTAAAAATCATGAACACTTTCCACGCTGCCTTCCTTTCGCCGAGAGCCGTAACAATATACTTCTGACCAGCCGATGTGCTGGATAAGGAAGTATCACTCTCTCTCACTTTAGAGCGGTTTCTCCTCAAGCCAACATTTCCAACTGAAGCATCAAGTGCATTTGGGATTTGGCTCATTTCTAAAAGGAAACCAACTTAAATATTTGACAGGGATATACAGCATTAGTTCTTCCTCTCCAAAGCGACACCAAAGGGTTTGAATATCAACAATGTTCTGCTATTAGAATATAAAAATATGACACAAAATACTGTACAAAACCATTAAGTATCTGATTTCCCACTGGAACTTGAAACACACTTCCATCTCTGTACACAAACGCTAAGGTACAGTAGGATCTGTACTCCAAGGGGAAAGAAGACAGCTTTTAAAAAAAGAATAGTTAAATCATTAACAGTAATGATGTTATTAAAGCTGTCTGGATGCCCTATATAGTTGATGGTGCTAAGTGCTGCTCTGTGGCAAACTGTCTCATAGTGGCTTTGTGAAAAACATGTACACACACACATACACACACAGTATCTGTCTATCGTAGACGTGTCTATTTGTGTGTGTGTTTCTATATGTGTGAGTGTTTGTGTGTGAGTGTGTGTCTGTGCATGCATGTCTCTTTATGTGTGTGCGTGCGAGCATGCCTCGGTGTGTGTGTGTTTGTGTGGGAGAATGCCTCTGTGTGTGTGAGGGCACGTTCGAGCATGCCTGTGTGTGTGTGTGCGTAGGTGTATGTGCGTGCGTGCGTGCATGTGTGTGTGCGTGCATGCCTCTGTGTGTGTGAGGGCACGTTCGAGCATGCCTGTGTGTGTGCGTAGGTGTATGTGCGTGTGCATAGGTGTATGTGCGTGCGTGCATGCCTCTGTGTGTGTGTGTGTGTGTGTGTGTGTGTGTGTGTGTGTGTGTGTGTGTGTGTGTGTGTGTGTGTGTGTGTGTGTGTGTGTGTGTGTGTGTGTGTGTGTGTGTGTGTGTGTGTGTGTTAGAGGTCATGATGTCATGATAAATAAACATCAACAAGAGGAAAACAGTCAAAATGGAAAACCTGCCAGAGTTAATAAATAGTTTTTCCTCTTAATAAACATGATGTTCAGAATGAGCTGTTTATTTCACATCTGAAAAGATAAATTAGATTTTCATTCTTCCGTGAGTAATCAAAAGTGACATATGATAAACTAGAAGCTCATTAAAATGTCTGCCAAGAAAATGACTTCAATATAACAAGTTGTAAACGTATGCATAAAACTGTAGACACCGCCTTGATCTGATCTGTGTCTAACAAATGAAAGCTGAGACGACTTAAACAGTTATCAAACCAAACTTTATTTCTGAAGCACATGTCATACGTCAAAAGCAGTACTAAGTGCTTCACATACATCAAATAAAAGTGAGAAAGATAAAGACATAATACATTTCTAGAGTTAATATCTACATTTACTGTATATAATTAAACAACAGTGGGCCTGAGAGACGAAGTTAATTAAGAAATATAAAGATGTAATGTTGTCCGCCATCTGTCTGTCTTTATATGTGGTAGTAATTAACCTGTGGACAAGGAAACAGCACAACAAAAGGGTTTTCAGAGGACAAAATGGAGTCAGAATGGAGTCAGAACGGAGCCAGAATGGAGCCAGAATGGAGCCAGAATGGAGTCAGAATGGAGCCAGAATGGAGTCAGAATGGAGTCAGAATGGAGTCAGAATGGAGTCAGAATGGAGTCAGAATGGAGTCAGAATGGAGTCAGAATGGAGTCCAGAATGGAGTCAGAATGGAGCCAGAATGGAGTCAGAATGGAGTCAGAATGGAGCCAGAATGGAGTCAGAATGGAGTCAGAATGGAGCCAGAATGGAGTCAGAATGGAGTCAGAACGGAGTCAGAACGGAGCCAGAATGGAATCAGTATGGAGTCAGAATGGAGCCAGAATGGAGTCAGAATGGAGTCAGAATGGAGCCAGAATGGAGTCAGAATCTTTTTGCTGTTCTGTCTTTTCTGCACCACTGAGGCCACGGCAACTTTCTAACTACTGGAGTGTGTGTGTGGATCTCAGAATTATGCCTCATATAATTTTACTTTTCCACAATTATGTTATAATTGTTTGATCATCAAGCCACAAATGTGCATGGTTTTACTTTTCATTACAGTGTGGCTGTACTGTTAATTCAACAGTTTGATATTACAGGGGGAAGATAACTGTTGTTTAAGGCTGTACTGTTAATACAACAGTTTGATATTATTAAGGCTGTACTGTTAATACAACAGTTTGATATTATAGGGGGAAGATAACTGTTATTTAAGGCTGTACTGTAAATTCAACAGTTTAATATTATAGGAGTAAGATAACTGTTGTTTAAGGCTGTACTGTTAATACAACAGTTTGATATTATAGGGGGAAGATAACTGTTGTTTAAGGCTGTACTGTTAATATAACAGTTTGATATTATAGGGGGAAGATAACTGTTGTTTAAGGCTGTACTGTTAATTCAACAGTTTGATATTATAGGGGGAAGATAACTGTTGTTTAAGGCTGTACTGTTAATATAACAGTTTGATATTATAGGAGTAAGATAACTGTTGTTTAAGGCTGTACTGTTAATACAACAGTTTGATATTATAGGGGGAAGATAACTGTTGTTTAAGGCTGTACTGTTAATTCAACAGTTTGACATTATAGGGGGAAGATAACTGTTGTTTAAGGCTGTACTGTTAATACAACAGTTTGATATTATAGGGGGAAGATAACTGTTGTTTAAGGCTGTACTGTTAATTCAACAGTTTGATATTATAGGGGGAAGATAACTGTTGTTTAAGGCTGTACTGTTAATTCAACAGTTTGATATTATAGGGGGAAGTTAACTGTTGTTTAAGGCTGTACTGTAAATTCAACAGTTTGATATTATAGGAGTAAGATAACTGTTGTTTAAGGCTGTACTGTTAATACAACAGTTTGATATTATAGGGGGAAGATAACTGTTGTTTAAGGCTGTACTGTTAATTCAACAGTTTGATATTATAGGGGGAAGATAACTGTTGTTTAAGGCTGTACTGTTAATATAACAGTTTGATATTATAGGGGAAGATAACTGTTTAACTGTTAATTCAACAGTTTGATATTATAGGGGGAAGATAACTGTTGTTTAAGGCTGTACTGTTAATTCAACAGTTTGATATTATACAGGGAATAGAATGTAATGAACACGATGGGAGACAGAGAGCTGGTTTCGCAGGGCGCAGCAGGTGTTTATTTGTAAAGGACCACAGGGGGAGGCAGGTAGCTGGGTCTAGGGGCAGGCAGAAGGTCATACACAGTGGGTCCAAAAAGGCAACAGTACAGGCAGGGAAAAGGCTATTAAACATTGTCCGGGAGATCAGGCAATGGGTTGATAACAACAGGAAATCCGATAGGCTAAAGTACAGGCAGGGAAAAGGCTATTAAACATTGTCCGGGAGATCAGGCAATGGGTTGATAACAACAGGAAATCCGATAGGCTAAAGTACAGGCAGGGAAAAGGCTATTAAACATTGTCCGGGAGATCAGGCAATGGGTTGATAACAACAGGAAATCCAATAGGCTAAAGTACAGGCAGGGAAAAGGCATCGTTAGTGAGGCAGGAAAAGTATCATACACAGGAAGATTTAGACTATTGGGGAGGGGGGGGGACTGAACTAAATAGTGTGTGATAATGACATACAGGTGTATGAACAGGTGATCAGAATTCAGGTGATTGGGATCTGGAGAGTGAGCTGCGTTCAGGTGATCTACGTGTTTGAGAGTGTGAGTTGGAAGCAGACGTTACAGAGAACTGTTGTATAAGGCTGTACTGTTAATTCAACAGTTTGATATTATAGGGGGAAGTGAACTGCTGTTTATGGCTGTACAAATCGATAATGAAGCATCACTGACACAACAACACCCAAAGATACCCATTATTGGATATCTTCATACACTTCTTATGCATACACCCATACAGAGCATGATGGCCATAACCAAGTGGACACACACACACACACACACACACACACACACACACACACACACACACACACACACACACACACACACACACACACACACACACACACACACACACACACACACACACACACACACACACACACACACACACACACACACACACACACACACACACACACACACACACACAGTATCCATCTCAGAGGGACTCTATGCCCACCTCGCCCTGTGCCCACATTCAACCCCCAAGTCAAGGTCCTGTCCTCCAGCCAAGTCTCCAGTGGTCAAAAAGTAGTTGTATATAGTGCAGAGGATACATACACTTCTGATTTTTAATGGAATATCTGCATTGGTGTACAGAGGCCCATTATCAGCAACCGCCACTCCTGTGTTCCAATGGCACGTTGTGTTAGCTAATACAAGTGTATCATTTTAAAAGGCTAATTGATCCTTAGAAAACCCTTTTGCAATTATGTTAGTACAGCTGAAAACTGTTGTTCTGATTATAGAAGCAATAAAACTGGCCTTATTTAGACTAGTTGAGTATCTGGAGCATCAGCATTTGTGGGCTCGATTACAGGCTCAAAATGGCCAGAAACAAATAACATTCTCCTGAAACTTGTCAGTCTATTCTTGTTCTTAGAAATGATGGCTATTCCATGCAAGAAATTGCCATCTCGTACAACGCTGTGTACTACTCCCTTCACAGAACAGCGCAAACTGGTTCTAACCAGAATAGAAAGAGGAGTGGGACCCTGAAGCACAACTGAGCAAGAGGACACGTACATTAGAGTGTCAAGTTTGAGAAACAGACGCCTCTCACAAGTCCTCAACTGGCAGCTTCATTAAATAGTACCCGCAAAACACCAGTCTCAACGTCAACAGTGAAGAGGCGACTCCAGGATGCTGGCCTTCTTGGCAGAGTTGCAAAGAAAAAGCTATATCTCAGCAGCATTCGTGGTTCTTCACCGACCAGCAGCAGTCGTGGTTCTCCACCGACCATCAGCAGTCCTGGTTCTCCACTGACCACCAGCAGTCCTGGTTCTCCACCGACCATCAGCAGCCCTGGTTCTCCACTGAAAACCAGCAGTCCTGGTTCTCCACTGACCACCAGCAGTCCTGGTTCTCCACTGACCACCAGCAGTCCTGGTTCTCCACTGACCACCAGCAGTCCTGGTTCTCCACTGACCACCAGCAGTCCTGGTTCTCCACTGACCACCAGCAGTCCTGGTTCTCCACTGACCACCAGCATTGCCTTATAATATGCTTCTATTTGTTTTCTATTGGCTCATTTGTTGTCAGTTTTTCTATTGACATTTTACACTATCCCCACACCACCCAGTAATCTTGTAAATGATGTAAAAGTATATATTTTTTAATGAGGACAGTATGACGAGACTGCAGAGGCTGTATAGAATAAGGTAGGTAGGTAAGAGATGCAGAGCCTCTTCAGATTAAACTCAGTGGTGATAGCTGGACGATGCTCTTTCACATTGACAAGACAGAGGTTATTTTTATTAAAACTTCCATGACAAACCAGCAGTCACCTTCAAACATTGAATACCATCTTCCATTATTAATACAAACTGAAGCGATTGAGGCAGGAGGCCACAGGTGTGTGCAATCAGCTAATTCGCAAGGCCTGAAAGCAGTCATCTGACAATTAAAGGGAGATTCCACTCAATCTAACATGCAAACAAACAGGGAAAGGTTGAGCTGATGACAACTGGATTTACATGGGATAATGAATTGACATGTTAAGATATATAAACACACAATAAATAAACATTACTGTGACTCCTAAACACATGCCTCATTAATGTTTACATATGAATGATTATAGAAAATAACCTTTGCCAGCCAATTTGGAGTCGGGTCATGGCAAATTGAAATTAAACATTAAGGTGCAAATGAATCAACGCCATCTTGACGGATGGGAGGTCGACTGATTGAACCTCCTCCCCTCGCCCTTCCAGGCTGTTAGGCCACACACATCCCATCATGCACCCTCAATTGGGTCTTTATGGTTTCTGTTAATTGAAGTGTAAATGTTTTAACACCATGTTAAATATTTGATAGGAGTGTTTTCTCATTTCATTCTCGATAAATTAATGAATAGTCATACATAACTGGTGTTGCTATTAAGTTTCTACTTGAGAGGAGAGCTGATTGGGTATTGACAGTTTGGCATCCGGCTGCCTCTCTTCCAAATGACACAGACAGAGATGATGCCCTTTCAATGACCCCTAGGCTGTCAGAGAATGACCTTTCTGGAGCAGATCCCATGGATTGCAGTCTTAGTTAGAACCTGTGACAACTCACTCACTTCTCAAACAACTCAGCATTGAAAGCCAAGCTGTGAGCAAAATCTGTCCCCCAAAAATGTCTCAGATGATTCCAAGTGTCTATAACGATGATAAAGGTTCATAAAGAGTCAATCCGCAGTAGAAACAATAACAAGGTACCTCCCCATCACTGTTTCGGTAAAAAGCTGAGTGATGGGTCATATTCAATCAAATGTATTTTATAAAGCCTATTTTACATCAGCAGTTATCACAAAGTGCTTATACAGAAACAGCCTAAAACCCCAAAACAGCAAGCAATGCTGATGTAGAGGCACAGTGGATAGGAAAAACTCCCTGGAAAAACAGGAACCTAGGAAGAAACATAGAGAGGAACGAGGCAATGAGGGGTGGCCGATCCTCTTCTGTCTGTGCAGGGTGGAGATGGTAAAAGTACATTGCCATTAAGGACAGATCATTCTTCATAGATGAACTATGGATGCATGGCTATCCATGATATAACAATTATAGCTTTAATCCTGTCTTGATGCTATACAGTGTTTGTTTACGTGTACTTTGTTTACAAACATAGGAATAAGACAAGTTATATATTGAGTTCTGATGGATGAAGCTAAGCTCATGAGGCATTATATTCTTCAAGAAGTTATATTCTTCAAGAATCAATGGGTACATATTGTTAATTTATAAGTCCAGAAAGGGATGTAGGAACTGCTGATTACCCGTTTATCTTGGGTTCATGTCAGCCTCATAAAGCAGGCTTTAGGTAAAGTGTTACAGGGAGTTTCACATGCTGCCCATTGGTGACGACAGGCAGCTGAACATTGAACATAGCATAAACCAACATGAAACAAGACCCTAATCCAATTCAGCAGCATCTAAGGCCTTGCTTTAAACCTCCCACTGTGGGCTGGATGTTTCAATGTGTAGTTCATGCATAATCTATGAGCAGAATTATGCTCAACCTCAATTAGCCACGAAATCCCTCATTTGAAAGTGACTGTTTTCTGGAAGCTGTGCAGTGCCATTCCTACATTTACCCCCACTTGGGCCAGCCAATGAGCTTCAGGCCCAAACCGTTTGAGTGACAGCTAGCAGAACGAACAGACAGTAGAGAGAGGGAGAGAGAGAGAGAGAGAGAGAGAGAGAGAGAGAGAGAGAGAGAGAGAGCAATGACGTGGTGCACGTCTACCACATTTGTGATGTAATTTGCCATTTTCGGGGACCACTTCTGGCTCGTGGGTTCAGAACTACTGTCTAACAAGTGTACAAAAGTACTAGAGAATCTCTTTACCAAATAAAGACACGGACAGCATTCATTCCTCTCTCTTCCAGTGAAGGACAGACAATGAAATCCAAGACATCACTATTCTGCCTCTAAAACACACCTACACTCTGTCTATGCTTTAATCTTCAAGAGCCCTTGCTTTAACTTCTTATCATGTGACTGGAGGAGTCGAGGAAATGAGAAACTTGATCTGGTGAAGTGGGAGGAGGAGGAGGAGGAGAGGGGGAGAAGGAAGAGAGGAGTGGACTGGTTCCCGGGAGGATCCAGGAGAGTCTGTTAGCCTGTCGGGAAGTTGGCGGGTTGGTGTTGCAACGCAGCAGATGTCACTGGTTCTTTATCCTGGAGCAGCCATCTGGTCCTTGCTAGCGGGGCCTGCTGGACACACACACACACACACGGTCCGGTCTGAGTGACAGAAGACATGCTGCTCTTCCTTCCCACTCCCACACACCTCCACCTGGCTGCAGAACTCTTACCCACACACCTCCACCTGGCTGCAGAACTACACACACCTCCACCTTGCAGAACTCCACACACCTCCACCTGGCTGCAGAACTCTTATCCACACACCTCCACCTGGCTGCAGAACTCTTATCCACACACCTCCACCTGGCTGCAGAACTCTTATCCACACACCTCCACCTGGCTGCAGAACTCTTATCCACACCTCCACCTCCACCTGGCTGCAGAACTCTTATCCACACACCTCCACCTGGCTGCAGAACTCTTATCCACACACCTCCACCTGGCTGCAGAACTCTTATCCACACACCTCCACCTGGCTGCAGAACTCTTATCCACACACCTCCACCTGGCTGCAGAACTCTTATCCACACACCTCCACCTGGCTGCAGAACTCTTATACACACACCTCCACCTGGCTGCAGAACTCTTATCCACACACCTCCACCTGGCTGCAGAACTCTTATCCACACACCTCCACCTGGCTGCAGAACTCTTATCCACACACCTCCACCTGGCTGCAGAACTCTTATACACACACCTCCACCTGGCTGCAGAACTCTTATACACACACCTCCACCTGGCTGCAGAACTCTTATCCACACACCTCCACCTGGCTGCAGAACTCTTATCCACACACCTCCACCTGGCTGCAGAACTGCAGAACTTATACACACACCTCCACCTGGCTGCAGAACTCTTATACACACACCTCCACCTGGCTGCAGAACTCTTATACACACACCTCCACCTGGCTGCAGAACTCTTATACACACACCTCCACCTGGCTGCAGAACTCTTATACACACACCTCCACCTGGCTGCAGAACTCTTATACACACACCTCCACCTCCACCTGGCTGCAGAACTCTTATACACACACCTCCACCTGGCTGCAGAACTCTTATACACACACCTCCACCTGGCTGCAGAACTCTTATCCACACTCTTATACACACACCTCCACCTGGCTGCAGAACTCTTATCCACACACCTCCACCTGGCTGCAGAACTCTTATACACACACCTCCACCTGGCTGCAGAACTCTTATACACACACCTCCACCTGGCTGCAGAACTCTTATACACACACCTCCACCTGCAGCTGGCTGCAGAACTCTTATACACACACCTCCACCTGGCTGCAGAACTCTTATCCACACACCTCCACCTGGCTGCAGAACTCTTATACACACACCTCCACCTGGCTGCAGAACTCTTACACACACACCTCCACCTGGCTGCAGAACTCTTATCCACACACCTCCACCTGGCAGCAGAACTCTTACACGCACACCTCCCCCTGGGGGGAGGAGAGAAATGGGAGGACACACACAAGGGTAGGTTTGTTGCTGCAGAACCTGAACTCCACCTGGCCAGAACTCACCACACAGAGAGCAGAACTCTTATACACACACCTCCACCTGGCTGCAGAACTCTTATACACACACCTCCACCTGGCTGCAGAACTCTTATACACACACCTCCAGAGACCTGGCTGCAGAGAGAGAGAGAGAAGAGAGAGAGAGGGAAAGAGAGAGAGGGAGAGAGAGAAAGAAAGAGAGAAAGAGAGAGAGAGAGATAAGAAAGAAAGAGAGAGAGAGAGAGAGAGAGAGAGAGAGAGAGGGAGAGAGAGAGAGAGAGAGAGAGAGAGAGAGAGGGAAAGAGAGAGAGGGAGAGAGAGATAAAGAAAGAGAGAAAGAGAGAGAGAGAGATAAGAAAGAAAGAGAGAGAGAGAGAGCGAGAGAGAGCGAGAGAGGGAGATTATAGTGAGAGACAGAGAGAGCGAGAAAGATTATAGTGAGAGACAGAGAGAGAGATTATAGTGAGAGAAAGAGATTATAGTGAGAGAGAGAGAGAGAGAGAGAGAGAGAGAGAGAGAGAGAGAGAGAAGAGAGAGATAAAGAGAGAGAGAGAGAGAGAGAGAGAGAGAGAGAGAGAGAGAGAGAGAGAGAGAGAGAGAGAGAGATTATAGTGAGAGACAGAGAGAGAGAGAGATTATAGTGAGATAGAGAGAGATTATCGTGAGAGAGAGATTAGACCAAACCAAATCATAAGAAAACAAAAAAGAAAATTAACTGACACATTGGAAAGAATTAACAAAAAAACAGAGCAAACTAGAATGCTATTTGGCCCTACACAGAGTGTACACAGCGGCAGAATATCTCACCACTGTGACTTTCCCAAAATTAAGGAAAGCTTTGACTATGTCCAGACTCTGTCACGGTTCATGAATCCACTGCCTCCCTCTCTCTTTCTCTCTCTCTCTCTCTCTCTCTCTCTCTCTCTCTCTCTCTCTCTCTCTCTCTCTCTCTCTCTCTCTCTCTCTCTCTCTCTCTCTCTCTCTCTCTCTCTCTCTCTCTCTCTCTCTCTCTCCCGTGTTTGTGTGGGCGTGGTTCCAATCTCGGCCTGATTGTCTGCGCCAGCTGGAACCACTTATCTTCCCTTTATATGTTCTGTAACCAGTGTTTCTTGTTGTCAGATCGTTGTTACTTCCCTGAGGTTGTGTTGTTACTTCCCTGAGGTTGTGTCGTGTGTCAGTGCTCATCTCTCGCCGCCCTTGTGTGGATTATCTGCTGTGCTGCTTCCTTCCCATCCGGACACACTCCCCTGGATTTCTCAGCACGCTATCACCGGAGGATGCGCTCTAGTCCCTGGGTCGGATTTCATCTGCGTACAGTCTGTCTGTCCTGTTGCTGCTATAAATTGTATTCATTAAACCATCGTTGCTTGCATCTTGCATCCGCCTCTGTATTGTCACAGAACGATCTGACCAGACCATGGATGCAGCGAGTTCAACGAGTCTGACCGAATTCATTTCCCGCAGTATTACGAGAATGGATCAACAAGAGGAGAACATCTCCAGCACAGGTCGGGCAGTACAAGCCATTGCGAC
Organism: Oncorhynchus gorbuscha; assembly: GCF_021184085.1. Lineage (NCBI taxonomy): Eukaryota > Metazoa > Chordata > Actinopteri > Salmoniformes > Salmonidae > Oncorhynchus > Oncorhynchus gorbuscha. Next base: position 105,867,961 of record NC_060178.1, on the reverse strand, counting down.
GCAGGTATCCCAGCTGACCCAACAATTACAACATCTGAGGGGTTCCGCTGCGCCACCTACATCGGCAGTTCAACCCGCCCCGCCAGAGCCGGATTCCCAGCTAGAGCCACGGCTACCGACACCAGAGGGTTATTCAGGTGATCCTGACTATTGCAGAGCTTTTCTTACGAGATGTTCCATGCATTTCTCGTTGCAGCCACGGACCTTCAACCGTGAACAGTCTAAGGTAGCATTCGTACTCACACTGCTATCAGGCAAAGCGTCTCTTTGGGGAACGGCGGTGTGGGCGAACCAGGACCCATGCTGCACCTCTTTCCAGACACTCTCCGAGGAGATGAGAAGGGTTTTCGATCAGGCCGTGGCGGGTAGAGAGGCGGCCAGACTACTCGCTGACCTTCGCCAAGGAGACCGTTCCGTATCGGAATACTCCATCCAATTCCGCACTCTGGCCGCAGAGTGTCAGTGGAACGAGGAGGCGCAGTGGGACATGTTCCTGCATGGGCTGGAGGACCGGATCCAGAAGGAGATTTATGTTCTGGACCTTCCCAGGAGTTTAAATGGACTAGTGGAACTAGCCTTGAGGGTCGACGCTCGTCTGAGTCGTATTGGCCGCCGAGCATGCCCTAACAGACCGTATAACGACACGGAGGGCTGGCATGCCAGCGGCGGGAACACGGCCAGTTCAGCCTCCGCTCACGAACCCATGCAGCTGGGGAGAGCTCGCCTCTCTCGGGAAGAGAGGGAGAGGCGGAGATCCCAAGGACTCTGTCTCTACTGTGGTAGAGCGGGCCATTTTATCCACTCCTGCCCGGTAAAAGATCAGGCCCGGTAGTAAGCATGAGGCTACTATCGGGTGGTGTCACCACAGAGAAGACCTCATCATCTACTCTCCTCCCGGTAAGACTAAGATGGGCCACCCACACGCACGACACCCAAGCCTTACTGGACTCAGGAGCAGAGGGTAATTTCATGGACACCAAGCTCGCTCACAAACTCCAGATTCCTATCAACTCACTCACGCACAACAGATCCCTCTTCCTGGAGTCAACAACTCTCTATGGTTGAGTACGCTCACAATTCGTTGCCAGTGGTAGCCACGGGTCTCTCTCCGTTTGAGTGTAGTTTAGGTTACCAGCCACCTATCTTTCCCAGTACGGAGTCCGAGGTCACTGTTCCCTCCGCTCACGCTTTCATCCAGAGGTGCCGTCACGCATGGAGCAGAGCCCGTGAGACTCTTCTCCGGGTGGGGGCGCGCACCAAGGCTAAGGCCGATCACCACCAGTCGAAGCCTCCGGTATACGTCGTTGGCCAAAGAGTGTGGCTTTCTACTAAGAACATTCCACTCCGATCCGTTTCGAACAAGCTTGCTCCCAAATTTATCGGCCCGTTCAGAGTCACCAGGATCATTAATATAATATAATAATATATGCCATTTAGCGGACGCTTTTATCCAAAGCGACTTACAGTCATGTGTGCATACATTCTACGTATGGGTGGTCCCGGGAATCGAACCCACTACCCTGGCGTTACAAGCGCCATGCTCTACCAACTGAGCTACAGAGCCGGACCGTCCGGTGGCGGTCCGGCTCAAGCTTCCTCCGGCATATAGGAGAATTCATCCTACCTTTCATGTGTCTAAAATAAAACCTGTGTTTCAGGCACGCATTAACCCGCCGGTCCCGGTTCCCCCGCCGCCACGACTTGTTGATGGGGAACCCACCTTTTCTGTCAATCGTATTTTGGACTCTAGAAGGAGGGGACGCGGATTCCAGTACCTGGTGGACTGGGAGGGTTACGGCCCGGAGGAGAGGAGTTGGGTACCTGCTAGGGACATTCTGGATCACTCCCTTATCGATGATTTCAATCGACAGGTAAATTCGCCTGGGAACGCCAAGAGGCGTTCCTAGGGGGGGTATTGTCACGGTTCATGAATCCACTGCCTCTCTCTCTCTCTCTCTCTCTCTCTCTCTCTCTCTCTCTCTCTCTCCCGTGTTTGTGTGGGCGTGGTTCCCAATCTCGGCCTGATTGTCTGCGCCAGCTGGAACCACTTATCTTCCCTTTATATGTTCTGTAACCAGTGTTTCTTGTTGTCAGATCGTTGTTACTTCCCTGAGGTTGTGTTGTTACTTCCCTGAGGTTGTGTCGTGTGTCAGTGCTCATCTCTCGCCGCCCTTGTGTGGATTATCTGCTGTGCTCCTTCCTTCCCATCCGGACACACTCCCCTGGATTTCTCAGCACGCTATCACCGGAGGATGCGCTCTAGTCCCTGGGTCGGATTCCGTCTGAGTACAGTCTGTCTGTCCTGTTGCTGCTATAAATTGTATTCATTAAACCATCGTTGCTTGCATCTTGCATCCGCCTCTGTATTGTCACAGACTCAGTGAGCATAGCCTTGCTATTGAGAAAGGCCGCCGTAGGCAGCCATGGCTCTCAAGAGAAGACAGGCTATGTGCTCACTGCCCACAAAATGAGGTGGAAACTGAGCTGCACTTCCTAACCTCCTGCCCATTGTATGACCATATTAGAGAGACATATTTCCCTCAGATTACACAGATCCACAAAGAATTCGAAAACAAATCCAATATCACTCAGTGAAGTTCCACAGTGTGCCATCACAGCAGCAATATTTGTGACCTGTTGCCACGAGAAAAGGGCAACCAGTGAAGAACAAACACCATTGTAAATACAACCCATATTTATGCTTATTTATTTTATCTTGTGTCCTTTAACCATTTGTACATTGTTTAAACACTGTATATACAGTATATAATATGACATTTGTAATGTCTTTATTGTTTTGAAACTTCTGTATGTGTAATGTTTACTGCTCATTTTTATTGTCTATTTCACTTTATATATTATCTACCTCACTTGCTACCTCACTTGCTATATTATCTACCTCACTTGCTTTGGCAATGTTAACACATGTTTCCCATGCCAATAAAGCCCTTGAATTGAGAGAGAGAGAGAGAGAGAGAGAGAGAGAGAGATTCACTTTATATATTATCTACCTCACTTGCTACCTCACTTGCTATATTATCTACCTCACTTGCTTTGGCAATGTTAACACATGTTTCCCATGCCAATAAAGCCCTTGAATTGAATTGAGAGAGAGAGAGAGAGAGAGAGAGAAAGAGAAAGAGAGAGAGAGAGAGAGAGAGAGAGAGAGAGAGAGAGAGAGAGAGAGAGAGAGAGAGAGAGAGAGAGAGAGAGAGAGAGAGATTATAGTGAGAGTAGAAAATTGGTTTGTTGCCACCCTGAACGCCATTACTGACTGGGAGGGAGAGTCAGTTTTCAACAGACAGCAACATGTCCTACTTCTTTTCAACCAGAAAGAACTCCATGTTATCATCCTCCCAACTCACAATGGAGGCATTGTTTTATAGTAATACTTCGATATTGTTCTATTAAAGAAAATGTCCAAATGAGGTCGTCTATGCGATTTAGAATGATGTGACCACTTTTAGAAATGAGCGTACAATAATGTGTTGTCCAAATGAGCATGTTATGATTCAGGGGAGGGGCCTATAACTTCATATTGAAATGAAAGGCCAACTTTGAGACAGTTTAATCATTGGGTCCCTGAAGGTATGACATTTTGTAATAAATCTAGTTGGAGATAAGGTTGTAATTAGATAGCAGGTTAATCTCTCTGGTTCATTAAACAGAGTTCATTTCTCTAACGAGAAGAGAGAAATCCTTTTAGCTATGACTGCAGAATGAACCAAATTCTCCTATGTGTGAATCAAAAACACACACACGCAGACACAATCACGTACACACACACACACACACACACACACACACACACACACACACACACACACACACACACACACACACACACACACACACACACACACACACACACACACACACACACACACACACACACACACACACACACACACACACACACACACACACACACACACACACACACACACACACACACACACGGGCATGGAAGACCATCTTCTAACCGGCCTGTGTGTCCCTCTGGCATGCCAAACCCCAGCAGCTGGTTCCGTTCTGATTGGCTGTCTCCAGACAGAAGATCTGCTGACTGGACACTTTTGGAACTGACTTTTAACCCCTCCGCCATCCATTACCCTTGTTTTTAATAAGATGTTTGGCATGACAATGACCATAGTAGTTGGCAAGACCAGATCTGGAACCACCAGGCTCCCATTACATAGCTACTTACATGTCCTCCAACTCTACCTGAACGATAGACGATAATCGACTTCCATAATCTACTAACCAAACTCTAAAATAAAGTGTTTTCACTTGAAAGCAAACTGAATGCTTTGGCCGCCCTCACATAAATTAACAACATGACATCACCTTTTCATTTTAGTGGAGAATAATTTACATAAAGCTCTCTGTATCCCCATTTTCAATGAAATATGGCAACATTCGTGAGAAGTGAGGCCATTTGGTTGACATCAACCCTTCATGTTTGATTTGATATGTGGAATCTTCCAGAGAAGATTGATTTGATATGTGGAATCTTCCAGAGAGTGTCTGCTAGCTCCTGTAGGGCACCTGAGATGTGGAGAGAAGGTACATTGATAAACTATTGAAGATACCATAGATGGTGGGGCAGAGTGCATCTTTTAGGTCTACAATAACAGTACTTAACCTCCATCTTCTATGAAAGCAGAACCTGTATGTTATTTTCCTAAGGCAGCTGCAGTCATGGTCTGCTTCCCCAATGGCCCCTTAATCCCACTATGGTCAAATATATATATATATATATATATATATGCAGTCTCTTGACTCAAATCCCTCCTTGGTCGAGTGCCATCACCATCAAAAAGGTGTTTGCAGAGTACCAGTCACCTTAAAGTGCAGCCAAAATTAGACCATTCAGTCACTTTAAATGGGAAGAGAGGAATTCTGTCTGAAAGGCCCATGGTTTATCTGCATTTCTCCATGGCTAAGTCCCAAAGGGCACCCTATTCCCTAAATGGACCGTATGGGCTCTGGTCAAAAATAGCGCACTATAAAGGCCTTGAAAGGGAATGGACGCAGGCTAAGAGATAACATCACAGTTATAACTGACAGTCAGTGAAAAAATAGAAAAATATTACTGGAACATTGAGTCCCAAATGGTACCCTATTCCCTACATACAGTGACTTCCATTTTTCCTATTTTGTTGCCTTGCAACCTGAAATTAAATGGATTTTTAGGGGCTTGTATTATTTGATTACACAACATGCCTACCACTTTAAAGATGCAAAACATTTTTTTATTGTGAAACAAACAAGAATTAACACAAAAAACAGAAAACGTAAGAGTGCGTAACTATTCACCCCCCCAAAGTCAATACTTTGTAGAGCCACCTTTTGCAGAAATTACAGCTGCAAGTCTCTTGGGGTATGTCTCTATAATCTTGGCACGTCTTGCTACTGGGATTTTTGCCCATTCTTCAAGTCAAAACTGCTCCAGCTCCTTCAAGTTGGATGGGTTCCGCTTGTGTACAGCAATCTTAAAGTGGTACAACAGATTGATGCCTGGATTTTGACTATGCCATTCCAAGACATTTAAATGTTTCCCCTTAAACCACTCTAGTGTTGCTTTAGCAGTATGCTTAGGTTCATTGGAAGGTGAACCTCTGTCCCGTCTCAAATCTCAGGAAAACTGAAATAGGTTTCCCTTAAGAATTTTCCTGTATTTAGCGCCATCCACCATTCCTTCAATTCTGACCAGTTTCCCAGTCCCTGCTGAGGAAGAACATCCCCACAGCATGATGCTGCCACCACCATGCTTCACTGTGGGGTGGTGTTCTTAGGGTGATGACAGGTGTTGGGTTTGTGCCAAAAACATTGTGGCCAAAAAGCACAATTTTTGTTTCATCTGAGCAGAGCACCATCTTCCATATGTTTGGGGAGTCTCCCACATGCCTTTTGGGGAACACCAAACATGTTTGATAATTATTTTCTTTAAGCAATAGCTTTTTTTCTGGCCACTCTTCTGTAAAGCCTAGTTCTGTGGAATGTACGGCTAAAATTGGTCCTATGGACAGATACTCCAATCTCCGCTGTGGAGCTTTGCAGCTCCTTCAGGGTTATCTTTGGTCTCTTTGTTGCTTCTCTGATTAATGCCCTCCTTGCCTGGTCCATGAGTTTTGGTGGGTGGCCCTCTCTTGGCAGGTTTGTTGTGGTGCCATATTCTTTCCATTTTTAAATAATGGATTTAATGGTGCTCTGTGGGATGTTCAAAGTTTCTGATATTTTTTTTATAACCCAACCCTTATATGTACTTCTCCACAACTTTGTCCCTGACCTGTTTGGAGAATTCCGTGGTCTTCAACAGTGCCGCTTGCTTGGTGGTGTTGCAGACTCTGGGGCCTTTCAGAAAGGTGTACAGTGGGGCAAAAAGTATTTAGTCAGCCAACAATTGTGCAAGTTCTCCCACTTAAAAATATGAGAGAGGCCTGTAACTTTCATCATAGGTACACTTCAACTATGACAGACAAAATCAGAAAAAAAATCCTGAAAATCACATTGTAGGATTTTTTATGAATTTATTTGCAAATTATGGTGGAAAATAAGTATTGGTCACCTACAAACAAGCAAGATTTCTGGCTCTCACAGACCTGTAACTTCTTCTTTAAGAGGCTCCTCTGTCCTCCACTCGTTACATGTATTAATGGCACCTGTTTGAACTTGTTATCAGTATAAAAGACACATGTCCACAACCTCAAACAGTCACACTCCAAACTCCACTAGGGCCAAGACCAAAGAGCTGTCAAAGGACACCAGAAACAAAATTGTAGACCTGCACCAGGCTGGGAAGACTGAATCTGCAATAGGTAAGCAGCTTAGATTGAAGAAATTAACTGTGGGAGCAATTATTAGGAAATGGAAGACATACAAAACCACTGATAATCTCCCTCAATCTGGGGCTTCACGCAAGATCTCACCCCGTGGGGTCAAAATGATCACAAGAACGGTGAGCAAAAATCCCAGAACCACACGGGGGGACCTAGTGAATGACCTGCAGAGAGCTGGGGCCATGTAATAAAGCCTAATAAAGACCAAATACTTATTTTCCACCATAATTTGCAAATAAATTAATAAAAAATCCTACAATGTGATTTTTCTGGATTTTTTCCCCCTCATTTTGTCTGTCATAGTTGAAGTGTACCTATGATGAAAATTACAGGCCTCTCTCATCTTTTTAAGTGGGAGAACTTGCACAATTGTTGGCTGTCTAAATACTTTTTTGCCCCACTGTATATGTACTGAGATCATGTGACAAGTCATGTGACACTTAGATTGTGGACTTTATTTAATTAATTATGTGACTTCTGAAGGTAATTTGTTGCACCAGATCTTATTTAAGGGCTTCATAGCAAATGGGGGAATACATATGCACGCACCACTTTTCTGTTTGTAATTTTTAATAAGTAATTTTTTTCAATTCACTTCACCAATTTGGACTATTTTGTGTATGTACATTACATGAAATCCAAATAAAAATATATTTAACATACAGGTTGCAATGCAACAAAATATGAAAAACGCCATGGGAGGTGAATACTTTTGCAAGGCACTGTAGTGCACTACTTTTGACCAGAGCCCTATGGGTAGTAGAGCCCTAAAGTAGTAGAGCCATACTATGGGTAGTAGAGCCGTATGAGTAGTAGAGCCGTATGAGTAGTAGAGCCCTATGAGTAGTAGAGCCCTATTATGGGTAGTAGAGCCCTATTATGGGTAGTAGAGCCCTATTATGGGTAGTAGAGCCCTATGGGTAGTAGAGCTCTATGGGTATTAGAGCCCCGTGGGACCTGGTCAAAAGTATTGCTCTATATAGATAGTAGGGTGCCATTTGGGACACAATCATTGTCTGTCTTGGGGGCAGAGGTTCTGGGGAGGAGGGAGGAGGATGTGGGTGGAGGAGGAGGAGAAAATGGAGGAGGGATGATGATGGAGGAGAAGTAGGAAGAGGAGGGAGGAGAAGGAGGAAGAGGAGGAGGGAGAAAGAGGAGGGAGGAGGAGGTGGGTGGAGGAGGAGGAAACAGAGGAGGGAGGAGAAGGGAGGAAGAGGGAGGAGAAGGAGGAGGAGGAAGAGGAGGGAGGAGGAGGTGAGTGGTTGGGTGGGTGGAGGAGGAGGAGGGAGGAGGAGGAGGGATGTGGCAGGAGGGAGGAGCAGGTGGGTGGGTGGGTTGGAGGAGGAAGAGGAGGAGGAGGAGGGAGGAGGGAGGAGGATAGGGACAACAGTATATGAGGCAGCGTAGCCTAGTGGTTAGAGTGTTGGACTAGTAACCGGAAGGTTGTGAGTTCAAACCCCTGAGCTGACAAGGTACAAATCTGTCGTTCTGCCCCTGAACAGGCAGTTAACCCACTGTTCCCAGGCCGTCATTGAAAATAAGAATATGTTCTTAACTGACTTGCCTGGTTAAATAAAGGTAAAAAAATGAGGAAAAAAAAAAAAAAATTCCCCCTTAAAGTGATTATGTTTCTCAAGAGATTTCCTTAAAGCTGTAACATTGAAATTATTCCATCCACCCCTCATATAAATTCTGTTGAAACAGGTATGTGGTTGAAGCCTGGATGTGTTTGGTGAAAAATATGAATATGTTCATAGACCAGTCAGTCTGTGACATTGTGTATCTCATTTCCACCTGCAGTCAGACTTTGTGTTCATATGATTTATTGATAACAATCATAAACAATAACAGTAAAATATGTACAAACAGAAAATATGGTCCAATGTATTTTTAGGGTTGTAATGGAAGGGTAACAAAAATAACATTAGTGTCAGAGTTTTCTGTGACCTAACTTAGCTTGTGTCTCTATAGGAGCCTGTTTCAGCACAACAACTCTTGATTGACGTGGCTGATTTGTTTAGGAAAATAGCCAATGAGGTAGATTTTCCAGCAGCTGACAGATCATCTCTACAGGTCAAACACTGACTGGTGTGTGTGTGACAGACAGAGCAGAAAGCCAACTGTGTTGTTTAATTAGTGTCGCTAGCGTAAGTGATAGTTGTGATGTGCCTGTGTGTCTACACTAGACTAGATTGATAGGGACATTACAAGTGACTCTCATGGTAAGTAGCCTATTTTATAGTCATGGTGTATTTCACTTTTCTACAATGACAACTGGTTTCAGAGGTTTCCCATTTTGTTCTGTTTACATTACGGAGATGAGAACCTCAACGATTTCCAACTCCAAAGAATTAATAAAATGACTGTACAACAACTTCAGAGGGAAGGAGAGTTGAACACAAACACCATCTCTGAGAGAGGTTTCAAGCTGTGCCCTTCAACAATAATGGTATGCTTTTCGGCAGCCAAACTGGAGACAAAGAGAGTTATCTGCCCTCTACAGAGGTGGACTACAGTGATCCGACACTCTAATCTCTTTTAAATATGTTGGGCTTGTAAATGTGTAATGAAGCCCCTAAGCAAGTAAATAATGAGTTACTATACCTAATGTATGTTGGCTACATTTTAGCAGTGTGAAATGCTGCCAAACAAGTGATGAAGACAGCTGCTTATGAATATGCTATGAATGTGTTATAGTCCTGGTGGTTTGTTTATTTCAGCATCAATGAAAATAGTTTTTAGAGGTGTCTTTTTGTTTACATTCTGGAGATGTTTTGCAAGTGGGGGGTTGATAAGAACCTCAATATTTCTTCTGAAACTCGTGAGTCTATTCTTGTTCGTGTTCTGAGAAATTTAAATTAACTGAAGATCTCGTACAATGCTGTGTACTACTCCGTTCACAGAACAGCGCAAACTGGCTCTAACCAGAATAGAAAGAGGAGTGGGAGGCCCTGGTGCACAACTGAGCAAGAGGACAAGTACCTTAGCGTGTCATCATGCCATGCTTCTCCAGAGGGAAGACTCTGGTATAATCGTCAGTATCGTCACAAAGTCTATGAAAGGGAAACAGATGATGTTGAACGTTAGAGGGTGATACTGTAGCTAAACATACTGTAAACTGTTCCTGTGACAGGGAAACAGATGATGGTGAACGTTAGAGGGTGTTACTGTAGCTAAACATACTGTAAACTGTTCCTGTGACAGGGAAACAGATGATGGTGAACGTTAGAGGGTGATACTGTAGCTAAACATACTGTAAACTGTTCCTGTGACAGGGAAACAGATGATGGTGAACGTTAGAGGGTGTTACTGTAGCTAAACATACTGTAAACTGTTCCTGTGAAAGGGAAAAAGATGATGGTGAACGTTAGAGGGTGTTACTGTAGCTAAACATACTGTAAACTGTTCCTGTGAAAGGGAAACAGATGATGGTGAACGTTAGAGGGTGTATTCAGCAATGGTAGAAAGTACAAACAGTGGTTTTATTTACATCGTCTTTCCAACTATACACAACTACAGTGTAATCTCATCCGGTGACAGAAAAAGTAGAAGAGGTAGTATTTCACATTTAATACAACACACAACGGTCCCTAGCTTCTCAACAACAACTTGCTTGGCGGAATCTGTTGTGAAATGGGATTGTTGGACAATGTGATTGTTGGGGTAAAAATCCACTGGAGAATAGATCTCCAGGAAGATGGTTGCCTACTGCTGAATCTACACACACTACAAATGTCTTTTAAAATAGTCATACAGTCAATCACAGATAGACCCATAGCCCATAACCATTGACAATTCCTAGTAATCAGTTATAGGGCATGGTTCAACCACTACACTCTCTGAAAACCAGTAACATATATAACTTTTGTCCCCATAGTAGGGGCTAGGGCTGTGCTATAATAGTGCCTGTGTGTAGCTGGTGTAGAGGAGTCAGGCGCAGGACAACAGATATGAGTAATAAACATAATGTACTCAAATATTCACAAATACAACACAATAAATTGAGCCCACAATAACGGACCATATTACAAACAATCACTCACAAACAACCAGGGGGGAACAGAGGGTTAAATAATGAACAAGTAATTGGGAGATTGAAACCAGGTGTGTAAGACAAGGACAAAACAAATGGAAAATGAGAAGTGGATCGGCGATGGCTCGAAGGCCGGTGATGTCGACTGCCGAACGCCGCTCGAACAAGGAGAGGGACCAACTTCGGCGGAAGGCGTGACATGGGTGATATATCACCATATGTTTAATCTTTTTGACAGTATGAAGTTTTTGACAGTATTTTATGTTTTTGAACAATAAAAGTTCTAAATATGCTTTATGAGTAGGTCATGACCCTAGGGTGGCAACACATGAATGATATGTTATTTCAATGGGATTGTTTTATACTGTTCAATCCAATTTATTCCATTTTTGCATTTCCTGCACTTTTATCATTTCCACACTGTTGAAACATTCACTCCATCATCTGCTCATACACACATAACATGCACATACATTTATACTGACACACACACACACACACACACACACACACACACACACACACACACACACACACACACACACACACACACACACACACACACACACACACACACACACACACACACACACACACACACACACACACACACACACACACACACACACACACACAATCTTCAAAGACCCAATCATCAAATACCCTGATGCCTAGTCTCCTTACCCCGATACATATCTACCTCAATCCATCCAGTATCCCTGCACATTGTAAATATGGTACTGGAACTGACCATATATATAGTATGCTTACTTACTTTACGGTGTTCTTCTTATTTATTTTTATATCTCGTGTGTTTTTGTTCTACCTTGTTGTTTTTTGTATTACATTGATATTGATTACTGCGTTATTGGGGTTAGAGTTTGCAAGAAATGCATTTCACTGTACTTGTGCATTTGAGATTAAAACTTGAAACTTGAATCTAAGGTTGCCTACACATTAGAGTCTCTATCGACTGCCCACCGAACACTGAACTTTTCTTAGAGGTGACCACAAGAAGGAAAGCTCCAACAGCAGAAACATGAGGAAAGGGGACAAGGCAATGTATTAGAAGCAGTAACCTCTCTCTTTGATGGATGTAGCCTGTCAGAAACTAATCTCTGCACACCGAGGTTTGTGAATGTTTTTGTACCCTCCATTTTGAAAGCCACTGATATTATTAGAGATTATTCTATACACCCCCTCACTACACAACAACACTTTTTTGACAGTTTTTTTTCAGAAAAGGCTGCCTCCCAAATGGCACCGTATTTCCTTTTGTCAAAAGTAGTGCACTATATAGAGAATAGGGTGTCATTGGGACAAAAAAGTGATAGAAAAGAGGTCTGATTTGTTCAGTCAAGGCTAGAACCTCCATCCGTGTTATTGACTGAAAGCCAAATTCAATGGAAATACAATCAGTTGGATGAGAGGTGTCTGATTCAGTTATCAGAATACTGGCATCACCTCTTGGTACCAGGGAACATATTTCCTGGGATAGTGAAGGTTGATAAGTAGCCACATTCCAACTATTCTCAAACGAATATATTTGAACTCTTCTCAAGCACAAACAAAAACAAAAAGTGAAACAGCAATTCAAAACAACATGAAACACACAAATCCTTTTCTGAATATTTGTCTTTTTAATTAGAATATTCTATGTTCAACAGTCACACAAGGACTCTAGCCTCCTCTAATATTGTAATATATGCCATTTAGCCAATGTTTTTATCCAAAGTGACTTACAATCACGCGTGCATATATTTTTCATATGGGTGGCTCGGGAATCGAAACTTACAATCTTAGTGTTGCAAATGCCTTGCTCTACTATCTGACTCTAAAACATGTATTTGCCTTTCATTAAATGATCCCTCAATTAGTTTGTCTGTGATAGATTTCAACGTTTTGCTGCAACAATGTCAATATCTTCACCTGTAAGATTAGACTGTAATCCCCTGGGTAACCCTCTCTCCAACCTCTACTGCAATTCTTGGAATTAAGTTACTAATTTATGTCACACCTGGAAGTTCGATCTGATTATGTGTGACCTTTATCTGTGTGGGTGTGTGTCATGCCTGCCATATGTCAATATCACCCTACTTAGAGTAGGATTGTACAAGTAAGATTGACAGGGACAGTGTAAATGAATCAACACATCAATTTAAATATGCCGGATTTAACATAAGACCTCATTTTCATGGGATTAAGCAGAGCAATGGCTGAGTCATAAGATGTGTGCCTACCTGGGTATAATCTCTAGATTCTTTCTCAAGACTGTTCTTCTTTCTAACTGATCATTCCCACTCCCCCTCTTCTCTTTCCCTTTCATTGGATTGATAACCAAGACAAACACATGGGAGCATTGATAAATAAGGGATACCACACACGGTCGTAGTGGTCAAGATAAAAAGATAAAGTTGTCCCTCTTTATATTGAACATGGTCTATAACATTAACTTCTTAGGGCTGCAATCCTGTTAACCGGATTGATATAATAACAGCCAGTGAAAGTGCAGAGCGCCAAATTTAAACAACAGAAATCTCATACTTAAAATTCCTCAAACATACATGTATTTTATACCATTTTAAAGGTAATCTTGTTGTTAATCCCACCAAAGTGTCCGATTTCAAATAGGCTTTTCAGCGAAAGCACCCAAACAAATGATTATGTTAAGTCAGAGCCAAGCCAAAGAAAAACACAGCCATTTTCCAGCCAAAGAGAAGAGTCACAAAAAGCACAATTAGAGATAAAATGAATCACTAACATTTGATTATCTTCATCAGATGACACTCATAGGACTTCATGTTACACAATACATGTATGTTTTGTTCGATAAAGTGCATATTTATATAAAAAAATCTCAGTATACATTGGCGCGTTATGTTCACTAGTTCCAAAAACATCCGGTGATATTGCAGAGAGCCACATAATTTTACAGAAATACTCATTATAAATGTTGATGAAAATACAATTGTTAGACATGGAAATATAGATACACTTCTCCTTAATGCAACCGATGTGTCAGATTTCAAAAAGGAAAAAGCAAACCATGCAATAATCTGAGTACAGTTTTCAGACAACAAAGCAGCCAAAAAGATATTGGGTAGTCAAAATTAGTCATAATAAGCATTATAAATATTCACTTACCTTTGATGATCTTCATCAGAATGCACTCCCATGAATCCCAGTTCCTCATTAAATGTTTGATTTGTTCAATAATGTCCATAATTTTTGTCCAAAGAGCTACATTTGTTAGCACGTTTGGTAAACAAATCCAAAGTCATGAAGCGCGTTCCCTAGTTACAGATGAAATGTCAAAAAGTTCCGTTACAGTCCGTAGAAACATGTCAAACGATGTATGGAATCAATCTTTAGGATGTTTTTAACATAAAACTTCAATAATATTCCAACCGGAGAATTCCTTTGTCTTCAGAAAGGCAAAGGAACGTAGCTACCTCTCATGTAAAATGTGCATGACCAGCGTGTGACTGCTGGCAGACCTCTGACTCATTCCTCTCTCATTTGGTCCCACTTCACAGTAGAATCCTCAAACAAGTTTGTAAAGATGGTTGACATCTAGTGGAAGCCTTAGGAAGTGCCACATAACCAATATCCCACTGTGTCTTCAATAGGGGCTGGGTTGAAAATCGACTAACCTCAGATTTCCCACTTCCTGTTTGGATTTCTTCTCAGGTTTTTGCCTGCCATATTAGTCCTGTTATACTCACAGACATCATTCAAACATCATTCAAACAGTTTTAGAAACCTCATAGTGTTTTCTATCCTATACTACTAATAATATGCATATATTAGCAACTGGGGCTGAAGAGCAGGCAGTTTACTCTGGGCACCTCTGGGCACCTTTCATCCAAGCTACTCAATACTGCCCCTGCAGCCATAAGAAGTTTAAAAAAAATGTATAAATAATAAATAGTCTTTCCTCTTTATATTGAACATGGGCTCTGACATTAAAATATGGATAAATAATAAATAGTATTTGCTCAGTAACGTACATTTCACAGATAGGTGTCACGCCCTGACCATAGAGAGCCCTTCATTCTCTATGTTGGTTAGGTCGGGGTGTGACTAGGGTGGGTTATCTAGGTTATTATATGTCTATGTTGGCCTGGTATGGTACCCAATCAGAGGCAACTGTTTATCGTTGTCTCTGATTGGGGATCATATTTAGGCAGCTTTTTCCCACTGGGTTTTTGTGGGATCTTGTTTTTGTGTAATGTCTGTGAGTACTGCATTGACTTCACGTTTCATTTGTTCTGTATTGTTTTGGTGAGTTTAATTAATTAATTTAACATGTGGAACTCTATGCACGCTGCGCCTTGTTCCATTTATTCCAACGATCGTGACAATAGGCATAGAATACTCCCAGTCCTCCATCCCCTCCCTGTCCTCCATCCCTTCCAAATCTACAGTCTGTCATCCTTCCCCTTCCTGTTCTCCATAGAATACTCCCTGTCCCCCATCCCTTCCCTGCCCTCCATAGAATACTGTCTGTCTTCAGTCCCCTCCCTGTCTTCCATAGAATACAGCATGTCTTCCATCCACTCCCTGTCCTCCATAGAATACTCTGTGTCCTCCATCCCCTCCCTGTCCCCTATCCCCTCCCTGTCCTCTATCCCCTCCCTGTCCTCTATCCCCTCCCTGTTCTCCATAGAATACTCCCAGTCCTCCATCCCCTCCCTGTCCTCCATAGAATATTGTGTCTTCCATCCCTCCCTGTCCTCCATAGAATACTCCCTGTCCTCCATCCCCTTCCAGTCCTTCATCCCTTCCCTGTCCTCCATAGAATACTCCCAGTCCTCAATCACCTCCCTGTCCTCTATCCCCTCCCTGTCCTCTATCCCCTCCCTGTCCTCCAACGCCCTCCCAGTCCTCCATAGAATACTCCCAGTCCTCCGTCCCCTACCTGTCCTCCACCCCCTCCCCGTCCTCCATCACCTCCCTATCCTCCATAGCGTACTCCCAGTCCTCCATAATGTACTCCCAGTCCTCCATTCCCTCCCAGTCCTCCATAGAATACTCCTTGTCCACATTAGAATACTCCCTGTCCTCATCCCCTCCCGGTCCTCCATCCCCTCCCTGTCCTCCAGAGTGTACTCCCAGTCCTCCATATTGTATTCCCAGTCCTCCATCCCCTCCCTGTCCCCCATAGTGTACTCTCAGTCCTCCATCCCCTCCCTGTCCTCCATAGAATAATCTGTGTCCTCCATCCCTCACTCTCTTCAATAGAATACTCCTTGTCCTCCATCCCCTTCCAGTCCTCCATTCCTTCCCTGTCCTCCATAGAATAATCCCAGTCCTCCATCCCCTCCCTGTCCTCCATAGAATACTCCCCGTCCTCCATAGAATAATCTGTGTCCTCCATCCCTCACTGTCTTCAATAGAATACTCCTTGTCCTACTTCCCCTCCCTGTCCTACATCCCCTCCTTGTCCTCCATAGAATACTCCTTGTCCTCCATCCCCTCTCTGTCCTCCATCCCCTGCCTGTCCTCCAAAAATACTCCCTGTCCTCCATAGAATACTCCCAGTCCTCAATCCCCTCCCTAACCTCCATAGAATACTCCGTGCTCCATCCACCCCTGTCCTCGATAGAATTCCTTTCCAGTCCTCCATAGAATACTCTATGTCCTCCATCCCCGTCCTCCATAGAATACTCCCAGTCCTCCATCCACTCCCTGTCCTCGAAAGAATACTCCCTGTCCTACATAGAATACTACCTGTCCTCCATCCCCTCCCTGTCCTCCATAGAATACTCCCTTCCTCCATCCCCTCCCTGTCCTCCATCCTCTCCCTGTCCTCTATCCTCTCTCTGTCCTCTAACCCCTCCCTGTCCTCCATAGAATACTCCCTTCCTCCATCCCCTCCCCGTCCTCTATCACCTCCCCGTCCTCTATCCCCTCCCAGTCCTCTATCCCCTCCCTGTCCTCTATACCCTCCCCGTCCTCTATCCCCTCCCCGTCCTCTATCCCCTCCTTGTCCTCTATCCCCTCCCCGTCCTCTATACCCTCCCGTCCTCTATCCCCTCCCAGTCCTCTATCCCCTCCCTGTCCTCTATCCCCTCCTTATCCTCTATCCCCTCCCCGTCCTCTATACCCTCCCTGTCCTCTATCCCCTCCTTGTCCTCTATCCCCTCCCCGTCCTCTATCCCCTCCCCGTCCTCTATACCCTCCCTGTCCTCTATCCCCTCCCAGTCCTCTATCCCCTCCCTGTCCTCTATACCCTCCCCATCCTCTATCCCCTCCCCGTCCTCTTTCCCCTCCTTGTCCCCTATCCCCTCCCCGTCCTCTATACCCTCCCCGTCCTCTATCCCCTCCCTGTCCTCTATCCCCTCCCTGTCCTCTATCCCCTCCTTGTCCTCTATCCCCTCCTTGTCCTCTATCCCCTCCTTGTCCTTTATCCCCTCCCTGTCTTCTATCCCCTCCCTGTCCTCTATCCCCTCACTGTCCTCTATCCCCTCCCTGTCCTCCATAGAATACTCCCTGTCATCCATCCCCTCCCTGTCCTCCATAGAATACTCCCTGTCCTCCATAGAACACTACCTGTCCTCCATCCCCTCCCTGTCCTCCATAGAATACTCCCTGTCCTCCATAGAATGCTCCCTGTCCTCCATCCCCTCCGTTTCTTCCATAGAACACTACCTGTCCTCCATCCCCTCCCTGTCCTCCATAGAATACTCCCTGTCCTCCATCCTCTCCGTGTCTTCCATAGAACACTACCTGTTCTCCATCCCCTCCCTGTCCTCCATAGAATGCTCCCTTTCCTCCATCCCCTCCCTCTCTATTTCTTCCTCTCTTTCTATCTCTCGCCCCTTCTCTCCTTCTCTAACCTCTCTCCTCCTGTTCCACCCTCCTCTCTCCTTCCCTCACTCCCCCTTCCACACTCTCCTCTCTCTCTCTCTCTCTCTCTCTCTCTCTCACTCTCACTCTCTCTCTCTCTCACTCTCACTCTCACTCAGGATGCTCTAAGGAATTCTCTCTCGTTTTATTTCTTGAGACTCCATATGTCCTTGTTTCCTCAGTAGACGTTCTCCATATATATTATCTCAAGTGCCCTTTAAAACAGAATCTATTAAACTCATCACACTTCTCCTGGAGACGGTGATACGTGCAGGAGCGAGGGATGACGAGAGAAAGATACAGGGGAAAGAGAGACAGAGATAGATACATTGGGAGAGTTAAACTGTAAGAGGGAGATCAAACGTTTGTTCTGTAGGGTTGATGACATAACAGGAAACCATCCCATTGCAGACAGACGCATGCTCCAGGAGAACATTGTGACCTTCAGTTGTTAGTATAGTAGATTTTTCACAGGTGAAGGTTTTACTTTTTATTGTAAAACTTTATCTCTCTTTGTAAACCACCATTCCTTCATTGAAATGTGAATGTTCTCAGTATGGCTTCTTTGTTGTAGTTCAGTATTTTCATTTAATGGCAGCAGCGGTGTACGTGTGTGTCTGTCTCTCTCATCTCCTCCTCTCTCGTACCTGCCATGGCAGACACATCAGTCAAAATCTGCCAGGGCCCCGAGGCCCTCAGAACAGCCATCACCACTTCATGACAAATGCCTCTGTTAGTATTCACAATTGAATACCTCCAAAAGCAAGATGGTGGTGGAGGGAAGGCATTTCAGTAAATACTGAGGTATGGAAGTCCCTTTGAGTTGAATCATACTGTCAGAGCGCTGGTAAAAATACACTGTATGGCTTTCTTCTTCTCTGTTTGCTCTGATGACAATACTTTAGGGTTTAACCCGTTAGTGTTTTGAACTTGTTGTCACACACTTTTTACATAGAACTAGCAAATAAAAACATGGCCGCAGGACATCGCAACGATACAGTAACTTGACAGTATGGAGGCAGGTGGTGGTCAGCCTGGTATCAGTTATATGCGGTGGCAGAGTACTGTAATGTTTTGAGGAACACCCTGTAAGCAGTCTGTGATGTATAGATGAACAATTATTCAAGTAGTGTGCCTGTGGACACAGCTGTCAAATCACCCAAATGATGATAGATTACACAATATCAGTAAATGAGACAATGGACTCTATTTTCGTCTGGCGTTAAGCCAGCGCAATTGTCAAATGCATGTTCGTTTGCAATTTCGACCTGTTTGAATGAAGGATCTGACCCTTTTTTTTAAATTTTCGCCTAAAATGACATATCCAAATCTAACTGCCTGTAGCTCAGGACCTGAAGCAAGGAAATGCATATTCTTGATACCGATTGAAAGGAAACACTTTGAAGTTTGTGAAAATGTGAAATGAATGTAGGAGAATATAACACATTAGATCTGGTAAAACAGAATACAAAGAAAAAACATGTGTTTTTATTTTTCCCCCATCATCTTTGAAATGCAAGAGAAAGGCCATAATGTATTATTCCAGCTTAGGTGCAACTTAGATTGTGGCTACTAGACGGCAGCAGTGTATGTGCAAAGTTTTAGACTGATCCAATGAACCATTGTATGTATATTCAAAATGTTGTATCAAATCTGCCCAAATGTGCCTAACTGGTTTATTGATACATTTTCAAGTTCATAACTGTGCACTCACATATCATGATATTATTTTACTGTAATAGCTACTGTAAATTGGACAGTGCAGTTTGATTAACAAGAATGTATCATCAACGGGTTTCGATTAACAAGAATGTATGCTTTCTGCCCATGTCAGATATGTCTATGTCCTGGGAAATGATCTTGTTACTTACAACCTCATGCTAATCACATTAACCTATGTTAGCTCATCAGTCCCACGGGGGACACACCGATCCCATAAAGGTGAAAGACGGCACCCTAGTGCCAGGATTGGGAATTTACCCGAGTTCGCTTGCACTGAGGTGGGAAGGGTGGCAATATCTGAGGTTGTTTCCTTAAAAACATGAGCCAAAGTGCCAATTTCAGGTTTTAAATTATTGTTTTATTTGATTTAACTACACTCTAACCACTAGGCTACCTGCCACCACTACACTCTAACCACTAGGCTACCTGCCGCCTCTACACTATAACCACTAGGCTACCTGCCGCCTCTACACTCTAACCACTAGGCTACCTGCCACCACTACACTCTAACCACTAGGCTACCTGCCACCTCTACACTATAACCACTAGGCTACCTGCCGCCTCTACACTCTAACCACTAGGCTACCTGCCACCTCTACACTCTAACCACTAGGCTACCTGCCGCACCAAGTATGCGCTGGCGGGGATTTTTTTCACTTTAATTTATTTAGTAAATATTTTCTGAACTCTATTTCTTGAACTGTATTGTTGGTTAAGGGCTTGTAGATAAGCATTTCACGATAATATCTACACCTTTTGGCGCATGTGACAAATACGATTTGATTTGATTTGATATTTAAGACCAACCAAAAGCAGGTTTTAGCGGTAACGTGGTTGGTTTTGGCATTTTGGTTAAGCATGGATTTTGACAGCGGAACCCCAGCCTATCCAGCCAAGAACAAGAGAGATGTGCTTTCTGTGCCCATAAACCTTGTATTCAGAAACATAAAAAAACAGTTGATAAAAAAAAAACAAGCATAGCCTCCACTCTTCTGAATGAAAGCTGTTTTTTTCCCTGCCCAATGCATTCACCAAGCAGTAGACTATCGATAAAGGGCTTTGCTAGTTAGACCGCTTTGAGACAAACCTTAATCACCAAAAGCTTTAATAAAAGATCAAGTTTAGAAAAAACAGTGACCTGACATCCCTTTTTTATCTATATAGTCTATTAAAATATTTTAGCCATCCCCTCTTATTATTTCAGATGTGTGTAAAAAACCCTCCAGGCTACACAGATTGTCATGCAGGTGAAAGAGGACCCAAAAGCGACTTAACAGAAACAGAGTTTATTCAAGTCCAAACAGGGAATAACAGAAATCCTCTAGTCTGTAGAGGGGAATAACAGGAGAAGCGGCCACAGACTGCAGGTCGCTTCGGGTAGGCGCAGGCCGTAGTTGACAGAGACACCTGCTCACACGCAGCATCTGATGAAGGCAAAAAAACACGACAGGACAGGGCGATACACAATCACAGCACGGTGAATTCTAAACAAGGAACCGACAGGACAGGAACGGAACACAAAGGAATAAATAGGGACTCCAATCAGGGGAAAGGATCGGGAACAGGTGTGGGAAGACTAAATGATGATTAGGGGAATAGGAACAGCTGGGAGCAGGAACGGAACGATAGAGAGAAGAGAGAGCGAGAGAGTGAGAGAGGGGGGGAGAGAGAGGGATAGAAAGAGGGAAAGAACCAAATAAGACCAGCAGAGGGAAACGAATAGAATGGGGAGCACAGGGACAAGACATGATAATAAATGACAAACATGACAGTACCCCCCACTCACCGGCGCCTCCTGGCGCACTCGAGGAGGAATCCTGGCGGCAACGGAGGAAATCATCGATGAGTGAACGGTCCAGCACGTCCCGAGACGGAACCCAACTCCTCTCCTCAGGACCGTAACCCTCCCAATCCACTAAGTATTGGTGACCCCGTCCCCGAGAACGCATGTCCATGATCTTATGTACCTTGTAAATAGGTGCGCTCTCGACAAGGACGGGAGGGGGAGGGAAGACGAACGGGGGTGCGAAGAAAGGGCTTAACACAGGAGACATGGAAGACAGGATGGACGCGACGAAGATGTCGCGGAAGAAGCAGTCGCACAGCGACAGGATTGACGACCTGGGAGACACGGAACGGACCAATGAACCGCGGAGTCAACTTACGAGAAGCTGTCGTAAGAGGAAGGTTGCGAGTGGAAAGCCACACTCTCTGGCCGCAACAATACCTTGGACTCTTAATCCTGCGTTTATTGGCGGCTCTCACCGTCTGTGCCCTGTAACGGCAAAGTGCAGACCTCACCCTCCTCCAGGTGCGCTCACAACGTTGGACAAACGCTTGAGCGGAGGGAACGCTGGACTCGGCAAGCTGGGATGAGAACAGAGGAGGCTGGTAACCCAGACTACTCTGAAACGGAGATAACCCGGTAGCAGACGAAGGAAGCGAATTGTGAGCGTATTCTGCCCAGGGGAGCTGTTCTGCCCAAGACGCAGGGTTTCTGAAAGAAAGGCTGCGTAGTATGCGACCAATCGTCTGATTGGCCCTCTCTGCTTGACCGTTAGACTGGGGATGAAACCCGGAAGAGAGACTGACGGACGCACCAATCAAACGACAGAACTCCCTCCAAAACTGTGACGTGAATTGCGGGCCTCTGTCTGAAACGGCGTCTAACGGGAGGCCATGAATTCTGAATACATTCTCAATAATGATTTGTGCCGTCTCCTTAGCGGAAGGAAGTTTAGCGAGGGGAATGAAATGTGCCGCCTTAGAGAACCTATCGACAACCGTAAGAATCACAGTCTTCCCCGCAGACAAAGGCAGACCGGTAATGAAGTCTAAGGCGATGTGAGACCATGGTCGAGAAGGAATGGGGAGCGGTCTGAGACGACCGGCAGGAGGAGAGTTACCCGACTTAGTCTGCGCGCAGTCCGAACAAGCAGCCACGAAACGGCGCGTGTCACGCTCCTGAGTCGGCCACCAAAAGCGCTGGCGAATAGACGCAAGAGTGCCTCGAACACCGGGATGACCAGCTAACTTGGCAGAGTGAGCCCACTGAAGAACAGCCAGACGAGTGGAAACAGGAACGAAAAGGAGGTTACTAGGACAAGCGCGCGGCGACGCAGTGTGCGTGAGTGCTTGCTTAACCTGTCTTTCAATTCCCCAGACTGTTAACCCGACAACACGCCCATAAGGAAGAATCCCCTCGGGATCAGTAGAGGCCACAGAAGAACTAAACAGACGGGATAAGGCATCAGGCTTGGTGTTCTTGCTACCCGGACGGTAAGAAATCACAAACTCGAAACGAGCGAAAAACAACGCCCAACGAGCTTGACGGGCATTAAGTCGTTTGGCAGAACGGATGTACTCAAGGTTCTTATGGTCTGTCCAAACGACAAAAGGAACGGTCGCCCCCTCCAACCACTGTCGCCATTCGCCTAGGGCTAAGCGGATGGCGAGCAGTTCACGGTTACCCACATCATAGTTGCGCTCAGATGGCGACAGGCGATGAGAAAAATAAGCGCAAGGATGAACCTTATCGTCAGACTGGAAGCGCTGGGATAGAATGGCTCCCACGCCTACCTCTGAAGCGTCAACCTCGACAATGAATTGTCTAGTGACGTCAGGAGTAACGAGGATAGGAGCGGACGTAAAACGTTCTTTTAGAAGATCAAAAGCTCCCTGGGCGGAACCGGACCACTTAAAACACGTCTTGACAGAAGTAAGAGCTGTGAGAGGGGCAGCAACTTGACCGAAATTACGAATGAAACGCCGATAGAAATTAGCGAAACCTAAAAAGCGCTGCAACTCGACACGTGACCTTGGAACGGGCCAATCACTGACAGCTTGGACCTTAGCGGAATCCATCTGAATGCCTTCAGCGGAAATAACGGAACCGAGAAAAGTAACGGAGGAGACATGAAAAGAGCACTTCTCAGCCTTTACGTAGAGACAATTCTCTAAAAGGCGCTGTAGAACACGTCGAACGTGCTGAACATGAATCTCGAGTGACGGAGAAAAAATCAGGATATCGTCAAGATAGACAAAAACAAAGATGTTCAGCATGTCTCTCAGAACATCATTAACTAATGCCTGAAAAACAGCTGGCGCATTGGCGAGACCGAACGGCAGAACCCGGTATTCAAAATGCCCTAACGGAGTGTTAAACGCCGTTTTCCACTCGTCCCCCTCTCTGATGCGCACGAGATGGTAAGCGTTACGAAGGTCCAACTTAGTAAAGCACCTGGCTCCCTGCAGAATCTCGAAGGCTGATGACATAAGGGGAAGCGGATAACGATTCTTAACCGTTATGTCATTCAGCCCTCGATAATCCACGCAGGGGCGCAGAGTACCGTCCTTCTTCTTAACAAAAAGAACCCCGCCCCGGCCGGAGAGGAAGAAGGCACTATGGTACCGGCGTCAAGAGACACAGACAAATAATCCTCGAGAGCCTTACGTTCGGGAGCCGACAGAGAGTATAGTCTACCTCGAGGAGGAGTGGTCCCCGGAAGGAGATCAATACTACAATCATACGACCGGTGAGGAGGAAGGGAGTTGGCTCGGGACCGACTGAAGACCGTGCGCAGATCATGATATTCCTCCGGCACTCCTGTCAAATCGCCAGGTTCCTCCTGAGAAGTAGGGACAGAAGAAACGGGAGGGATGGCAGACATTAAACACTTCACATGACAAGAAACGTTCCAGGATAGGATAGAATTACTAGACCAATTAATAGAAGGATTATGACATACTAGCCAGGGATGACCCAAAACAACAGGTGTAAACGGTGAACGGAAAATCAAAAAAGAAATAGTCTCACTGTGGTTACCAGATACTGTGAGAGTTATAGGTAGTGTCTCAAATTTGATACTGGGAAGATGACTACCATCTAAGGCGAACATGGGCGTAGGCTTCTCTAACTCTCTGAAAGGAATGTCATGTTTCCGAACCCATGCTTCGTCCATGAAACAACCCTCAGCCCCAGAGTCTATCAAGGCACTACATGTAGCACCCGAACCGGTCCAGCGTAGATGGACCGACAAAGTAGTACAGGATTTTGATGGAGAGACTTGAGTAGTTGCGCTCACCTGTAGCCCTCCGCTTACAGATGAGCTCTGGCTTTTACTGGACATGAATTAACAAAATGTCCAGCAACTCCGCAATAGAGGCACAGGCGGTTGGTGATCCTCCGTTCCCTCTCCTTAGTCGAGATGCGAATCCCTCCCAGCTGCATGGGCTCAGTCTCAAAGCCAGAGGAGGGAGATGGTTGCGATGCGGAGCAGGGAAACACCGTTGATGCGAGCTCTCTTCCACGAGCCCGGTGACGAAGATCTACCCGTCGTTCTATGCGGATGGCGAGAGCAATCAAAGAGTCCACATCTGAAGGAACCTCCCGGGAGAGAATCTCATCCTTAACCACTGCGTGGAGTCCCTCCAGAAAACGAGCGAGCAGCGCCGGCTCGTTCCACTCACTAGAGGCAGCAAGAGTGCGAAACTCAATAGAATAATCCGTTATGGACCGTTCACCTTGGCATAAGGAAGCCAGGGCCCTAGAAGCCTCCCCACCAAAAACTGAACGGTCAAAAACCTGAATCATCTCCTCTTTAAAGTTCTGGAACTTGTTAGAGCAATCAGCCCTTGCCTCCCAGATAGCTGTGCCCCATTCTCGAGCCCGGCCAGTAAGGAGTGAAATGACGTAAGCAACCCGAGCTCTCTCTCTAGAGTATGTGTTGGGTTGGAGAGAGAACACAATCTCACACTGCGTGAGAAAGGAGCGGCACTCAGTGGGCTGCCCGGAGTAGCAAGGTGGGTTATTAACCCTAGGTTCTGGAGGCTCGGCAGGCCAGGAAGTAACAGGTGGCACGAGACGTAGACTCTGGAACTGTCCAGAGAGGTCGGAAACCTGAGCGGCCAGGTTCTCCACGGCATGGCGAGCAGCAGACAATTCCTGCTCGTGTCTGCCGAGCATGGCTCCTTGGATCTCGACGGCAGTGTAACGAGCGTCTGAAGTCGCTGGGTCCATTCCATGGTCGGTTCCTTCTGTCATGCAGGTGAAAGAGGACCCAAAAGCGACTTAACAGAAACAGAGTTTATTCAAGTCCAAACAGGGAATAACAGAAATCCTCTAGTCTGTAGAGGGGAATAACAGGAGAAGCGGCCACAGACTGCAGGTCGCTTCGGGTAGGCGCAGGCCGTAGTTGACAGAGACACCTGCTCACACGCAGCATCTGATGAAGGCAAAAAACACGACAGGACAGGGCGATACACAATCACAGCACGGTGAATTCTAAACAAGGAACCGACAGGACAGGAACGGAACACAAAGGAATAAATAGGGACTCCAATCAGGGGAAAGGATCGGGAACAGGTGTGGGAAGACTAAATGATGATTAGGGGAATAGGAACAGCTGGGAGCAGGAACGGAACGATAGAGAGAAGAGAGAGCGAGAGAGTGAGAGAGGGAGGGGGAGAGAGAGGGATAGAAAGAGGGAAAGAACCAAATAAGACCAGCAGAGGGAAACGAATAGAATGGGGAGCACAGGGACAAGACATGATAATAAATGACAAACATGACACAGATGATGTCAGAAGTGTACATACACCTTAGCCAACTAGATTTAAACACAGTTTTTCACAATTCCTTACATTTAATCCTAGTAAACATTCCATGTCTTACGTCAGTTAGGATCACCACTTTATTTTAAGAATGTGAAATGTCAGAATAATAGCAGAGATAATGATTTATGATTTATGATGATTTCATCACATTCCCAGTGATTTAGAAGTTTATATACATATATTAGTATTTGGTAACATTGCCTTTAAATTTTTTAACGTGGGTCAAACATTTCGGGTAGCCTTCCACAAGCATCCCACAATAAATTGGGTGAATTTTGGCGCATTCCTCCTGACAGAGCTGGTGCAACTGAGTCAGGTTTGTAGGCATCCTTGCTTGCACATGCTTTTTCAGTTCGGCCCACACATTTTCTATAGAATTGAGCTCGGGGCTTTGTGATGGCCACTCCAATACCTTGACTTTGTTGTCCTTATTAAGCCATTTTGCCACAACTTTGGAAGTATGCTTGGGGTCATTGTCCATTTGGAAGAGCCATTTGCGACCAAGCTTCAACTTCCTGACTGTTGTCTTGATGTTGCTTCAATATATCCACATAATTCTACATTTTCCTCCTATTTTGTGAAGTGCACCAGTCCCTCCTGCAGCAAAGCATCCCCACAACATGATGCTGCCACCCCCATGCTTCAAGGTTGGGATGGTGTTCTTTGGCTTGCAAGCGTCCCCCTTTTTCCTCCAAACATAATGATGATCTTTATGGCCAGATAGCCAGAGGACATTTCACCAAAAAGTATGATCTTCAGCCCCATGTGCAGTTGCAAACCGTAGTCTGGCTTTTTTTATGGCGGTTGTGGAGCAGTGGCTTCTTCCATGCTGAGCGGCCTTTCAGGTTATGTCGATATAGGACTTGTTTTACTGTGGATATAAATACTTTTGTACGTGTTTCCTCCAGCATCTTCACAAGGTCCTTTGCTGTTGTTCTGGGATTGATTTGCACTTTTCGCACCAAAGTACATTCGTCTCTACGGGACAGAACGCGTCTCCTTCCTGAGCCGTATGACGGCTGCGTGGTCCCATGGTGTTTATACTTGTGTACTATTGTTTGTGCAGATGAACGTGGTACCTTCAAGCATTTAGAAATTGCTCCCAAAGATGAACCAGACTTGTGGAAGTATACAATTTTTTTTCTGAGGTCTTGGCTGATTTATTTTGATTTTCCCATGATGTCAAGCAAAGAGGCACAGAGTTTGAAGGTAGGCCTTGAAATACATCCACAGGTACACCTCCAATTGACTCTAATTATATCAATTTGCCTATCAGGAGCTTTTAAAGATATGTCATCATTTTCTGGAATTTTCCAAGCCGTTTAAAGGCACAGTCGACTTAGTCTATGTAAACCTCTGACCCACTGGATTTGTGATACAGTGAATTATAAGTGAAATAATGTCTGAAAACAATTGTTGGAATAATTACTTGTGTCATGCACAAAGTAAATGTCTTAACCGACTTGCCAAAACTATAGTTTAACAAGAAATGTGTGGATTGGTTGGTAAACTAGTTTTAATGACTCCAACCTAAGCGTATGTAAACGTCAGACTTCAACTGTATATAAGAATATTAAGACTGTAGATCCATTAGGGTACGGGAGATGAGATAATCTGGTGACAGTAGAATTTAGAAATATTTAAGTTATTTTCCGTTAACAATTTCTTGTTTTCCGATTTGTTTAATTGAAAAACAAGTCCCTAGTACCGTAATTTCCAGACTATAAGCCGCTACTTTATTTCCACACTTTGAACCTCGCGGTTTATACAATGACGCGGCTAATTTATGGATTTTTCCCGCTTTCACAAGATTCATGCCGCCAAAAAACTGAGCACCGTCACATAATGTGACGTAAATCGAGCGCACTCAAACTTCCCATCATTCTGATTACGGTAGTAGTTTTGTCACCCTCATTATGGCAAAGACACTGAGAAATGCATATGATGCAGATTTCAAGTTGAAGGCGATAAATCTGTCTGTTGGAAAAGGAAATAGAGCTGCTGCACGGGAGCTTGGCCTTAATGAGTCGATGATAAGACGTTGGAAACAGCAGCGAGAGGAACTGACTCAGTGCAGAAAGACAACAAAAGCTTTCAGAGGGAAGAGAAGCAGATGGCCCGAAGTATTTGCAGCCACTCGACATCAGTGTAAATCGTGCATTTAAGTTGGCGCTCCTTGTTCAGTGGGAGGCTTGGATGACAAGTGGGGAGAAATCCTTCACTAAAACGGGTCGCAGGCGAAGAGTATCTTATTTTAAGTCTGCCAGTGGGTCCTGACAGCGTGGAGCATTGTCAAAAAATCCACTATCATTAACGGGTTTCGAAAGGCTGGACTGCTGCGTGTTGAAGGGGCAGCATGAGCTCAGCGGGGTATTTGCCTCCGGATGAAAGTGACGAGAGCGACAATGAAAATGATCCAACATCGGATGAAGCAATTCTGAGGCTATTCAACTCCGACACCGAAGGAGATGACTTTAGTGGTTTCAGTGCACAGGAGGAGGAAGATGGTGACCAATGACTTTCTTGGTAGGCTACTGTTTTAATTTTTGTTACAAGCCGTGTTTCGTAAAGCCTATTTATTTTTGTTACAAGCAGTGTTTCGTTTAAAGGCTGTGTAAAGTTCATTTGTTTCAATGTACTGGTAGGCACCTGCGGCTTATAGACATGTGCGGCTTATTTATGTACAAAATAAATATTTTTTAATAATTCAGTGGGTGCGGTTTATATTCAGGTGCGGTTTATAGTCCAGCAATTACGGTAGGTTACCCTTTCCCTGCTCCATTGAAATCTGGTTCAAAAGAAATGTGTCTGGTGTCTTTCTTCTCCTGGCCGTGCATTAGCCAGGAGCCTATCCGTAAAGGGTTTGTAAATGGTCTACTCCAGGCTTTTGCAATCATGCTTTTACATTATTCACAATCCACACAGACCTACCGGCAGTGCATACTCCATACGGCTTGTATCCAATCCACACAGACCTACCGGCAGTGCATACTCCATACGGCTTGTATCCAATCCACACAGACGGCTTGTATCCAATCCACACAGACCTACCGGCAGTGCATACTCCATACGGCTTGTATCCAATCCACACAGATCTACCGGCAGTGCATACTCCATACGGCTTGTATCCAATCCACACAGACCTACCGGCAGTGCATACTCCATACGGCTTGTATCCAATCCACACAGACCTACCGGCAGTGCATACTCCATACGGCTTGTATCCAATCCACACAGACCTACCGGCAGTGCATACTCCATACGGCTTGTATCTTTCCCCATTTCCAAAGACTGCCTCTTGTCCGGTTACCAAAGACATAGGCTATGTAAATGATTTAGTCCTATAACACCATTTTAACAGTAGTCCTAGGCTATATACGTCTTACTGAGAATGCCTCTCACATACAATACCATTTAAGGACCTATTAGTTTTTATAGGACTCTGGTCAACAGTAGTGCACCACATAGGGCTTTGGCCAAAAGTAGTGCACTACATAGGGCTTTGGTCAACAGTAGTGCACTACATAGGGCTTTGGTCAATAATAGTGCACTACATAGGCTTCTGGTCAACAGTAGTGCACCACATAGGGTTTGGCCAAAAGTAGTGCACTACATAGGGCTTTGGTCAAAAGTAGTGCACTACATAGGGCTTTGGCCAAAAGTAGTGCACTACATAGGGCTTTGGTCAAAAGTAGTGCACTACATAGGGCTTTAGTCAAAAATAGTGCACTACATAGGGCTTTGGTCAAAAATACTGCACAACATAGGGCTCTGGTCAAAAGTAGTGCACTACATAGAGAATACGGTGCCATTTGGGATGTAACCTACTTCCTTGGAACCTCTCTTGAAAACAACTGGTTGCAGAAAAATCGAGTCATCAGCCGGAGAGTGGCGTAAAATATCTCCCTCTCTCATCCCAGATTCAGATTCTGAGTTTTTGTTCAGGGTAACAGGTGTGATTGTTGTTCAGATTCAGAGTGTTTTTATAATCACATGTTCAGGGTAACAGGTGTGATTGTTGTTCAGATTCAGAGTGTTTTTATAATCACATGTTCAGGGTTATAGGTGTGATTGTTGTTCAGATTCAGAGTGTTTTTATAATCACATGTTCAGGGTTATAGGTGGGATTGTTGTTCCGATTCAGAGTGTTTAATGGTCACATGTTCAGGGTTATAGGTGGGATTGTTGTTCAGATTCAGAGTGTTTAATAGTCACATGTTCAGGGTAACAGGTGTGATTGTTGTTCAGATTCAGAGTGTTTAATGGTCACATGTTCAGGGTTATAGGTGTGATTGTTGTTCAGATTCAGAGTGTTTTCATAATCACATGTTCAGGGTTACAGGTGTGATTGTTGTTCAGATTCAGAGTGTTTTTATAATCACATGTTCAGGGTAACATGTGTGATTGTTGTTCAGATTCCGAGTGTTTTTATAATCACATGTTCAGGGTTACAGGTGTGATTGTTGTTCAGATTCCGAGTGTTTTTCTAATCACATGTTCAGGGTTATAGGTGTGATTGTTTTTCAGATTTAGAGTGTCTAATGCTCACATGTTCAGGTGTGATTGCAGGGTACAGTAGAAATCTGTGAGGCTCTAAGCTCCAACATGCAGGACCAAGTGAAATAAAATCATGAACATGGTCCTAAATAAAATATAAATATCAGTGTAAATTCAGAACTGTAGCAGGGATGATGAATACATGTCCATTAGGGTGCAGTTAGAGTAAAGACTATGACCATAGGGGGAGCAGCATGACCATTGAGGAGGTGGGGGCAGAGTAAAGACTATGACCATAGGGGGAGCAGCATGACCATTGAGGAGGTGGGGGCAGAGTAAAGACTATGACCATAGGGGGAGCAGCTTGACCATTGAGGAGGTGGGGGCAGAGTAAAGACTGACCATAGGGGGAGCAGCATGACCATTGAGGAGGTGGGGGCAGAGTAAAGACTATGACCATAGGGGGAGCAGCATGACCATTGAGGAGGTGGGGGCAGAGTAAAGACTATGACCATAGGGGAGCAGCATGACCATTGAGGAGGTGGGGGCAGAGTAAAGACTATGACCATAGGGGGAGCAGCATGACCATTGAGGAGGTGGGGGCAGAGTAAAGACTATGACCATAGGGGGAGCAGCATGACCATTGAGGAGGTGGGGGCAGAGTAAAGACTATGACCATAGGGGGAGCAGCATGACCATTGAGGAGGTGGGGGCAGAGTAAAGACTATGACCATAGGGGGAGCAGCATGACCATTGAGGAGGTGGGGGCAGAGTAAAGACTATGACCATAGGGGGAGCAGCATGACCATTGAGGAGGTGGGGGCAGAGTAAAGACTATGACTATAGGGGGAGCAGCATGACCATTGAGGAGGTGGGGGCAGAGTAAAGACTATGACCATAGGGGGAGCAGCATGACCATTGAGGAGGTGGGGGCAGAGTAAAGACTATGACCATAGGGGGAGCAGCATGACCATTGAGGAGGTGGGGGCAGAGTAAAGACTATGACCATAGGGGAGCAGCATGACCATTGAGGAGGTGGGGGCAGAGTAAAGACTATGACTATAGGGGGAGCAGCATGACCATTGAGGAGGTGGGGGCAGAGTAAAGACTATGACCATAGGGGGAGCAGCATGACCATTGAGGAGGTGGGGGCAGAGTAAAGACTATGACCATAGGGGGAGCAGCATGACCATTGAGGAGGTGGGGGCAGAGTAAAGACTATGACCATAGGGGAGCAGCATGACCATTGAGGAGGTGGGGGCAGAGTAAAGACTATGACCATAGGGGAGCAGCATGACCATTGAGGAGGTGGGGGCAGAGTAAAGACTATGACCATAGGGGGAGCAGCATGACCATTGAGGAGGTGGGGGCAGAGTAAAGACTATGACCATAGGGGGAGCAGCATGACCATTGAGGAGGTGGGGGCAGAGTAAAGACTATGACCATAGGGGGAGCAGCATGACCATTGAGGAGGTGGGGGCAGAGTAAAGACTATGACCATAGGGGGAGCAGCATGACCATTGAGGAGGTGGGGGCAGAGTAAAGACTATGACTATAGGGGGAGCAGCATGACCATTGAGGAGGTGGGGGCAGAGTAAAGACTATGACCATAGGGGGAGCAGCATGACCATTGAGGAGGTGGGGGCAGAGTAAAGACTATGACCATAGGGGGAGCAGCATGACCATTGAGGAGGTGGGGGCAGAGTAAAGACTATGACCATAGGGGGAGCAGCATGACCATTGAGGAGGTGGGGGCAGAGTAAAGACTATGACCATAGGGGGAGCAGCATGACCATTGAGGAGGTGGGGGCAGAGTAAAGACTATGACCATAGGGGGAGCAGCATGACCATTGAGGAGGTGGGGGCAGAGTAAAGACTATGACCATAGGGGGAGCAGCATGACCATTGAGGAGGTGGGGGCAGAGTAAAGACTATGACCATAGGGGAGCAGCATGACCATTGAGGAGGTGCGGGCAGAGTAAAGACTATGACCATAAGGGGAGCAGCATGACCATTGAGGAGGTGGGGGCAGAGTAAAGACTATGACCATAGGGGGAGCAGCATGACCATTGAGGAGGTGGGGGCAGAGTAAAGACTATGACCATAGGGGGAGCAGCATGACCATTGAGGAGGTGGGGGCAGAGTAAAGACTATGACCATAGGGGGAGCAGCATGACCATTGAGGAGGTGGGGGCAGAGTAAAGACTATGACCATAGGGGGAGCAGCATGACCATTGAGGAGGTGGGGGCAGAGTAAAGACTATGACCATAGGGGGAGCAGCATGACCATTGAGGAGGTGGGGGCAGAGTAAAGACTATGACCATAGGGGGAGCAGCATGACCATTGAGGAGGTGCGGGGACCAAGTCCAATAAAAACTATACAATCATAACAGTAGTTATAATAATCCAGGAGTGGATGCAGAGCTGATTGGTTATTAACGTGTCCTTGAGAGAAACCATTATTTACCACACAATTATCTTCATAGTCTCATTCGCTATTTCTATTTTTAAACTGTCGTTATAGATTTTCTGTGTTCGTGCGTTTGTGTGCTAAAGCATACAAAAATTACAAGATCAAATTAAAGATTTTAAAACAACCAAAAAGCAAGGAACTGCATTATTTAAAACCCACTCAAAATGTATATTTCTTATGTGCAGAGTACCTAAATATTTTATAGCTACAGAATTCGACAGCCCCCTGAGACCAAACCTTGTCTTCCGAAACAAAGGAGTGTGCATCCCACCTATTCTCCTTATAGTGCACTACTGTTGACCTACCTCAGCATTCATATCACTTGACAAACAGTGGCATCCTCACAGACACTGCTCCTGAAACTAAGTGGAAAGTGTCAACTTGATGCAGTTTATATGATTGGCATCCATAATGCATGGGTGGAGAAATTG
The DNA here is from genome assembly GCF_021184085.1 of Oncorhynchus gorbuscha. NCBI lineage: Eukaryota > Metazoa > Chordata > Actinopteri > Salmoniformes > Salmonidae > Oncorhynchus > Oncorhynchus gorbuscha. Next base: position 105,834,495 of record NC_060178.1, on the reverse strand, counting down.
TACCCAGTGTGAGGAGAATCCATAGAGATGGATAGATGGTGCACTGTGTGAGGAGAATCCATAGAGATGGATAGATGGTGCCCTGTGTGAGGAGAATCCATAGAGATGGATAGATGGTGCACTGTGTGAGGAGAATCCATAGAGATGGATAGATGGTGCCCTGTGTGAGGAGAATCCAGAGATGGATAGATGGTGCCCTGTGTGAGGAGAATCCATAGAGATGGATAGATGGTGTCCTGTGTGAGGAAAATCCATAGAGATGGATAGATGGTACACTGTGTGAGGAGAATCCATAGAGATGGATAGATTGTGCCCTGTGTGAGGAGAATCCATAGAGATAGATAGATGGTGCCCTGTGTGAGGAGAATCCATAGAGATGGATAGATGGTACACTGTGTGAGGAGAATCCATAGAGATGGATAGATGGTGCCCTGTGTGAGGAGAATCCATAGAGATAGATAGAGGATACCCTATGTGAGATGAATCCATAGAGATGGACAAAGGGCAGACTTGACACAAAAGACTGTTTGGGTTTGGAGTGATCACTTAATGATCATTGCATGGTCTTCTTCCTGAAATGGGTTACAAAGGCCCTCTTCCCATCTCTATGAATCCCTTACATAAATGTTTACGCAGATCGATTCATTGCTTTCTTTTTATTTATAAAGATCTCTTGAACTGTTTTGTAATTTGCATTGTGTTATTGCAGGGCTCCCTTGTAAAATTGATCTACATCTCAATGGGACTCTGCTAAAATAAAATTATAGGTGTAACGATTGTCGTCTGGAGCAGGAGAAGAGGACCAAAGTGCAGCGTGCTACATATTCATAATAATTTTAATAAATTCTGTAAGGTGCAACAAAAACACTAAACAGAAAATAACTACCCACAACCCATAGTGCGAGAACAGGCTGCCATCAGAGACAACGATTTTCAGCTGCCTCTGATTGGGAACCATACCAGGCCAAACACATAGAAATAGAAAACATAGAACACAAAACATAGAATGCCCACCCCAACTCACGCCCTGACCAAACTAAAATAGAGACATAAAAAAGGAACTAAGGTCAGGACATGACATTAGGAGAATCTTTACACATGTCCCAGAGTTACTCAACACAGTTTGTGTTGTTTAAAGTAGCTTGTGCTGCACATCCCATATCCATCTGCTCAGCACAAATGCACAAAAGACAACCTTGAACGCCCCCATTACATTGTGAGTTGGGGATGCAGTCAGCCAGGGCTCAGTTTGTGACAGCATCTGTCTTGGTCTAATTTAGCCCTGCCAGACTAACCGCCACAGCCGGTGGATTGGCCAACTGGCAGCCTGCTGTTAGTGTCCAAGGTGCAATCTGTGGATGTGGCTCAAATGGATCCTTATTCCCTATGTAGTGCACTACTTTTGACCAGGACCTATAGGATGCACTCTATAGGGAATCGGCTGCCATTCAGGACACAACCTGTGAAATTAATTGATTGGATTTAAATAGCGTTTTTTTTTTAACCAACTGAGGTTCTCAAAGCTCTTTATATGGGGAAACTCACCTCATCCACCACCAATGTGTAGCACCCACCTAGGTGATGCACAGCGACCTTTTTTTGTGCCAGAACTCTCACCACACAGCAATTAGGTGGAGAGGTGAGGAGTGTACTGTTCTGCCACGTGACACTGCAGTATTCACTGGCTCCAGACTCTGAGCTTTGTTTTTTAGCAGAAGAGGTGAGTTTTTTACTTGGCTCCCTTCTGTATTCTGTTCCAAGGTCTCCAAGGTCACTGAGCTACCCAAGATAGACTCTGACCTTGCTCGTTAATTGCAAACTGACTCTGAAGCTGTAGGTCACGAAAGAAGGATTTTGTCCAGAGATTTTTAGTGCAGTGTTGCATTGAAGTATAGAGGAACATACAAACTCAAATATTGGATGAAAATCATGCAAACTTCAAGGAAAGTACTAGCAATCATGTTAGACACACACATTCACCAAAATAAATGTGCAGATATAAAAATGTATATTTTCATATTGGGTAAAAACCTTCAGGGCTATTGAGATAAGGTTCTTCAAATCTATATTCATAAAGTGGCAGTATACAGTTTGTTGAATCTAACTGAAGTATCTCTATCTGACGTGAATGTGAAGCTCTGCATTTTGAATTTGACCTTTATCATAACAAGTATAGGGGTTGTGGAAACACAAGCACACATTACTCAGTGTTAAAATATCATACACTTCTCAGATACAGGAGGCACACACACACACACACACACACACACACACACACACACACACACACACACACACACACACACACACACACACACACACACACACACACACACACACACACACACACACACACACACACACACACACACACACACACACACACACACACACACACGCGTACACACACACATAGACCTTGGTTTCCATGCCAACCGGTCTTGTCTGCGGCATTTATCTAATTAGGCTGAGTTGTGAATTCATCTTGCCTGACAATTCGCCCCAAATCCAGACTCACCGTGGAACAGAAACATTAGTTCAAGTTTCACGTTGTTATTAGTACAGTGAAAAGCCTTCTTGCTCTTTCCTAACAATACAGTAGTCAATATCAGTACCACTCTAAAAATATCAGTAGCTATATACAGGGTCAGTTCCAGTGTCAGTAGCTATATACAGGGTCAGTTCCAGGGTCAGTAGCTATATACAGGGTCAGTTCCAGGGTCAGTAGCTATATATAGGGCCTGTTCCAGGGTCAGTAGCTATATACAGGGTCAGTTCCAGTGTCAGTAGCTATATACAGGGTCAGTTCCAGGGTCAGTAGCTATATACAGGGTCAGTTCCAGGGTCAGTAGCTATATACAGGGTCAGTTCCAGGGTCAGTAGCTATATATAGGGCCTGTTCCAGGGTCAGTAGCTATATACAGGGTCAGTGCCAATGCCATATTTACAATGTGCAGACATACTGGAGTGGTAGTTTTGTATAAAACTAGGTATCAGGATATGTGATTGAGGACCTTATTAATATTAACACGTTTTTCTTTCTGTATTTTTTAAAATGAATATACAGTTGAAGTCAGAAGTTTACACAGTCAAACTGTGTAAAATGTAAACTTCTGACCCACTGAAATTATGGTACAGTCAATTATAACTTAAATAATATGTCTGTAAACAATTGTTGGAAAATTACGTGTCATGCACAAAGTAGATGTCCTAACCGACTTGCCAAAACTATAGTTTTTTAACAAGACATTTGTGGGGTGGTTAAAAGACAAGTTTTAATGATTCCAACCTAAGTGTATGTAAACTTCTGATTTTTTAACCCCTTCTCTCCCCAATTTCGGGATATCCAATTGGTAGTTACAGTCTTGTCCCATTGTTGCAACTCCCATGCAGACTTGGGAGAGGTGAAGTTCGAGAGCCATGTGTCCTCTGAAACACGACCTTACCGAGCCGCACTGCTTCTTGACACGCTTCTCACTTAACCCAGAAGCCAGCTGCACCAATGTGTCGGAGGAAACACAGCTGGCGACCAAAGCCAGTGTGCATGTACCCGGCCCCCCACAAGGAGTCACTAGACCACGATGGGACAAGGACATCCCAAACCCTCCTCTAACCTGGACGACGCTGGGCCAATTGTATGCCGCCTCATGGGTCTCCCAGTCACAGCCGGCTGCGACAGAGCCAGGGATCGAACCCGGATCTGTAGTGACGCCTCTAGCACTGATCAGTGCCTTAGACTGCTGCGCCACTCGGGAGGCTCTTGTATTTATATTTTGATCGATTAAAGAGACTTTGGTCTTAAGTGTGACTCCCTGATGTAAAATAAAATACCATTTTATTGAATTTAATTTTCAATAAAATAATATGATAAACAGAGTAGCAGATGCATATATGATGATTGTATGTGAGTGTGTGTGTTGGAGTTTCAGTATGAGTGTGTGTGGGTGGGTGTAGATTCAGAATGAATGTGTGTGGGTGGGTGTAGATTCAGAATGAATGTGTGTGGGTGGGTGTAGATTCAGAATGAATGTGTGTGGGTGGGTGTAGATTCAGAATGAATGTGTGTGGGTGGGTGTAGATTCAGAATGAATGTGTGTGGGTGGGTGTAGATTCAGAATGAATGTGTGTGGGTGGGTGTAGATTCAGAATGAATGTGTGTGGGTGGGTGTAGATTCAGAATGAATGTGTGTGGGTGGGTGTAGATTCAGAATGAATGTGTGTGGGTGGGTGTAGATTCAGAATGAATGTGTGTGTGGGTTATGTATGTATGAGCAAATTATGTGTGTGTGTGGTGTGTGTGTTGGAGTTTCAGTATGAGTGTGTGTGGGTGGGTGTAGATGTGTGTGTGTATGAGTGTGTGTGAGTGTGTGTGTTGGAGTTTCAGTATGATGAGTGTGTGTGAGTGTGTGTGTTGGAGTTTCAGTATGATAGGAGTTTCAGTATGAGTGTGTGTGAGTGTGTGTGTTGGAGTTTCAGTATGAGTGTGTGTGAGTGTGTGTGTTGGAGTTTCAGTATGAGTGTGTGTGAGTGTGTGTGGTGTGTGTGTTGGAGTTTGTGAGTGTGTGTGTTGGAGTTTCAGTATGAGTGTGTGTGAGTGTGTGTGGTGTGTGTGTTGGAGTTTCAGTATGAGTGTGTGTGGTGTGTGTGTTGGAGTTTCAGTATGAGTGTGTGTGAGTGTGTGTGGTGTGTGTGTTGGAGTTTCAGTATGAGTGTGTGTAGTGTGTGTGTTGTAGTTTCAGTATGAGTGTGTGTGAGTGTGTATGTTGGAGTTTCAGTATGAGTGTGTGTGAGTGTGTGTGTTGGAGTTTCAGTATGAGTGTGTGTGAGTGTGTGTGTTGGAGTTTCAGTATGAGTGTGTGTGAGTGTGCATAGAGTCAGTGCAAATCTAAAATGAATTGGTCAATGCAGATAGTCTGTTTATGCAGATAGTCTGTTCATGCAGATAGTCTGTTTTTGCAGATAGTAGCTATTTATCAGTCTTATGGCTTGGGGATAGAAGCTGTTCAGGAGCCTGTTGGTGTCAGACTTGTTGCTCCGGGACTGCTTGTCATGCAGAAGCAGTGAGAACAGTTTATGTCTTGGGTGGCTGGAGTCTTTAACAATTTTCTCGGCCTTCCTTTCACACCGCCTGATATAGAGGTCCTGGATGGCAACGAGCTCAGCCCCAGTGATGTACTAGGCTGTCCGAACCACCCTCTGTAGTGCATGTGATAGAGGGCGGTGCAGTTGCCATACCAGGTGGTGATGCAGCCAGTCAAGATGATCTCAATGGTGCAGCTGTAGAGCTTTTGCAGATTTGTGGGCCCCATGCCCTCCTGGGTGGGAAGAGGCGCTGTTGCGATGTTGATGGGAAGCCAGGCATGACTCCACCAGACATTTTTTAAAATGTATTTTTATTTATTTTTATTTCACCTTTATTTAACCAGGTAGGCAAGTTGAGAACAAGTTTTCATTTACAATTGCGACCTGGCCAATATAAAGCAAAGTAGTTCGACAGATACAACGACACAGAGTTACACATGGAGTAAAACAAACATACAGTCAATAATACAGTATAAACAAGTCTATATACAATGTGAGCAAATGAGGTGAGAAGGGAGGTAAAAGGCAAAAAAGGCCATGGTGGCAAATTAAATACAATATAGCAAGTAAAACACTGGAATGGTAGTTTTGCAATGGAAGAATGTGCAAAGTAGAAATAAAAATAATGGGGTGCAAAGGAGCAAAATAAATAAATAAATTGAATACAGTTGGGAAATAGGTAGTTGTTTGGGCTAAATTATAGGTGGGCTATGTACAGGTGCAGTAATCTGTGAGCTGCCCTGACAGTTGGTGCTTAAAGCTAGTGAGGGAGATAAGTTTTTCCAGTTTCAGAGATTTTTGTAGTTCGTTCCAGTCATTGGCAGCAGAGAACTGGAAGGAGAGGCGGCCAAAGAAATAATTTGTTTTGGGGGTGACTAGAGAGATATACCTGCAGGAGCGTGTGCTACAGGTGGGAGATGCTATGGTGACCAGCGAGCTGAGATAAGGGGGGACTTTACCTAGCAGGGTCTTGTAGATGACATGGAGCCAGTGGGTTTGGCGACGAGTATGAAGCGAGGGCCAGCCAACGAGAGTGTACAGGTCACAATGGTGGGTAGTATATGGGGCTTTGGTGACAAAACGGATTGCACTGTGATAGACTGCATCCAATTTGTTGAGTAGGGTATTGGAGGCTATTTTGTAAATGACATCGCCAAAGTCGAGGATTGGTAGGATGGTCAGTTTTACAAGGGTATGTTTGGCAGCATGAGTGAAGGATGCTTTGTTGCGAAATAGGAAGCCAATTCTAGATTTAACTTTGGATTGGAGATGTTTGATATGGGTCTGGAAGGAGAGTTTACAGTCTAACCAGACACCTAAGTATTTGTAGTTGTCCACGTATTCTAAGTCAGAGCCGTCCAGAGTAGTGATGTTGGACAGGCGGGTAGGTGCAGGTAGCGATTGGTTGAAGAGCATGCATTTAGTTTTACTTGTATTTAAGATCAATTGGAGGCCACGGAAGGAGAATTGTATGGCATTAAAGCTTGCCTGGAGGGTTGTTAACACAGTGTCCAAAGAAGGGCCAGAAGTATACAGAATGGTGTCGTCTGCGTAGAGGTGGATCAGAGACTGACCAGCAGCAAGAGCGACCTCATTGATGTATACAGAGAAGAGAGTCGGTCCAAGAATTGAACCCTGTGGCACCCCCATTGAGACTGCCAGAGGTCTGGACAGCAGACCCTCCGATTTGACACACTGAACTCTATCAGAGAAGTAGTTGGTGAACCAGGCGAGGCAATCGTTTGAGAAGCCAAGGCTGTCGAGTCTGCCGGTGAGGATGTGGTGATTGACAGAGTCGAAAGCCTTGGCCAGATCAATGAATACGGCTGCACAGTAATGTTTCTTATCGATGGCGGTTAAGATATCGTTTAGGACCTTGAGCGTGGCTGAGGTGCACCCATGACCAGCTCTGAAACCAGATTGCATAGAAGAGAAGGTATGGTGAGATTCAAAATGGTCGGTAATCTGTTTGTTGACTTGGCTTTCGAAGACCTTAGAAAGGCATGGTAGGATAGATATAGGTCTGTAGCAGTTTAGGTCAAGAGTGTCCCCCCCATCCCAGTCAGACAATCCAAAATAAAGGAACCACCTCGCTGGAAACTGAGCGATAAGTTGGAAACGTTGAAACTTTTAAAATGAAACCATCCATCAAGGTCAAGTGGCCTAATTCTGTAGTGGTGGCGTTCTTTTGTTTTTCACACAACAACTTTGAGTAAGCAAAATGCAGGTTTTAAACCACTTTTAATTCACATGAACAATGACTCGGCTGATTTGTATTTTAAAAACCTTGTGGCATCATTAACATAGTATTACACCACGCCAAACAACCACCATCTACTACACAACCTGCAAGGCACCTAGAAACATTTCTCTCTTAAAGGTTTTATTTTAGTTTCTGACATCACAGCCACCTGAATTACCTAGCAAGCCACCATCCAGTTTACGATCCACAGTTTGTATTCTATACCCTTCTGAAATACAATCAAATGAACAAAGTTCAGCTAAGATCAATAACACTTCCCCTTTCCAAGTGAAGGCATCTCCAATATAAACCCAGAGCCACTTAGTTACTTATCAACTGTGTGTGTATGTGTGTGTGCATGTATATCTGTGTTTATGTGTATGTATGTGTATGCGTGTGTGTGAGTGTAGACACACAAAGGTCGTCCTGAAATTCACCCTATAGTGATCTTACCCTACAGTATTCTAATCAGACTGCTAGAGGGACTATACAGAACGTTTGCCACTAGTGGTGCCTCTGATCTAAAAATGGGTAAAGAATTAGAAACTGAACTTCCATAGTATCTTTAACTCTGACGTTTACATTGTGCAGCAGCCAAGCACGTTTTGCTTTCTTGTTGTCTATAGTATGCAAACCTTTCTTCCTGTGCTGGCTTGCCTGCATTTACAATAAAACACCCGCATCTATAGCACCTCTGCATTGCCAAACATACCGTATGTACTCCAAAAACTCTTAGAAAAGGCCAATATAGTGGTGTAGTTTGGATGAAAATGATGATGAATATAGCAATAAAGTACATTCATCAATCTGACTCCAATATTATCTGATTAAAGGGAAGGGGGAGGGAGGAAGGGAGGCGAGAAGGAAGGAAGGAAGGAAGGAAGGAAGGGAGTGAGTGAGTGAGTGAGTGAGTGAGTGAGGGAGGGAGGGAGGGAGGGAGGGAGGGAGGAAGGAAGGAAGGAAGGAAGGAGGGAGGGAGGAAGGGAGGAAGGGAGGAAGGGGAGAGAGGAGGGGGAGAGGAAGGAAGAGGAGGGAAGGAAGGAAGGGCGCGGTGGGAGGGAGGGGGCAATCTAGGAAGTGCCAGCAGAGTAAGTCAGGATACTAGCCCACTAAGCTGGGGAAGGGAGGGAGAAGGGATGGAGTAGAGGGGAGAGGAGAAGGGATGGAGTAGAGGGGAGAGGATAAGGGATGGAGTAGAGGGGAGAGGATAAGGGATAGAGGAGAAGGGATGGAGGGGAGAGGAGGGATGGAGGGGAGAGGATAGAGGAGAGAGGATAAGGGATGGAGAGAGGGGAGAGGATAAGGGATGGAGTAGAGGGGAGAGGATAAGGGACGGAGGAGAGGAGTAGAGGGGAGAGGATAAGGGATGGATAAGGGATAAGGGATGGAGTAGAGGAGAGAGGATAAGGGAGAGGATAAGGGATGGAGGAGAGGGAGAGAGGGATGGAGGAGAGGGGAGGGATGGAGGAGGAGGGGAGAGGATAAGGGATGGAGGAGAGGGGAGAGGAGGATGGAGGAGAGGAGAGAGGATAAGGGATGGAGTAGAGGGGGAGAGGAGAAGGGATGGAGTAGAGGGGAGAGGATAAGGGATGGAGTAGAGGGGAGAGGATAAGGGATGGAGTAGAGGAGAGGGAGGATAAGGGATGGAGGAGGATAAGGGATGGATAGAGGGGGAGGATAAGGGAGAGGGGGAGGAGAGGAGTAGAGGGGAGAGGATAAGGGATGGAGTAGAGGGGAGAGGATAAGGGATGGAGTAGAGGGGAGAGGATAAGGGATGGAGTAGAGGGGAGAGGATAAGGGATGGATGGAGGATAAGGGATGGAGAGGAGATGGAGAGAGGGTAGAGGGGAGGATAAGGGATGGAGTAGAGGGGAGAGGATAAGGGATGGAGTAGAGGGGAGAGGATACGGGATGGAGTAGAGGAGAGAGGATAAGGGATGGAGGAGAGGAGAGAGGATAAGGGATGGAGTAGAGGGGAGAGGAGAAGGGATGGAGTAGAGGGGAGAGGAGAAGGGATGGAGTAGAGGGGAGAGGATAAGGGATGGAGTAGAGGGGAGAGGATAGGGGATGGAGGAGAGGAGAGAGGATAAGGGATGGAGGAGAGGAGAGAGGATAAGGGATGGAGGAGAGAGGATAAGGGATGGAGGAGAGGAGGGAGGATAAGGGATGGAGGAGAGAAGAGGATAAGGGATGGAGGAGGGGAGAGGATAAGGGATGGAGGAGAGGAGAGAGGATAAGGGATGGAGTAGAGGGGAAAGGATAGGGATGGAGGAGAGGAGAGAGGATAAGGGATGGAGTAGAGGGGAGAGGATAAGGGATGGAGTAGAAGGGAGAGGATAAGGGATGGAGTAGAAGGGAGAGGATAAGGGATGGAGTAGAAGGGAGAGGATAAGGGATGGAGGAGAGAGGATAAGGGATGGAGGAGAGGAGAGAGGATAAGGGATGGAGTAGAAGGGAGAGGATAAGGGATGGAGTAGAAGGGAGAGGATAAGGGATGCAGGAGAGGAGAGAGGATAAGAGATGGAGTAGAGGGGAAAGGATAAGGGATGCAGGAGATGAGAGGATAAGGGATGGAGTAGAAGGGAGAGGATAAGGGATGGAGGAGAGGAGAGAGGATAAGGGATGGAGGAGAGGAGAGAGGATAAGGGATGGAGGAGAGGAGAGAGGATAAGGGATGGAGGAGAGGAGAGAGGATAAGGGATGGAGGAGAGGGGAGAGGATAAGGGATGGAGGAGAGGGGAGAGGATAAGGGATGGAGGAGAGGAGTAGAGCGGAGAGGAGAACGGATGGAGTAGAGGAGGGGAGGGCCCTGTTGATACAAACCAGTAAACTAAAACAGCTACAATCATCAGGGAATAGTGATAGCCCTGATTCCAACCTTTCCACTGTACAACTATCACAAGACATTTCCTAGACTATTCATGAGTTGCACCTCTGAAACTCAGTGGCATCGTTGCCATTGATAGCTTTGTTCTACAGATGCCGCAGCATATTGATGCCTAAAGGTAGAACTGGGGCTAATGACTTTGAACTGAGGCTAATGACTGTGACATCTAAATGACCCTATAGGGGCTTGGGAATACCATGACATTGCTGAAGTAGACACATAGTAGGAAGCAACTTTGCCATCATTATCATGTTGTCAAATTTACTTTAGACGGATGTAAATGTTGTCAATAGCTAGCAAAGTTAGTAAAAAAAGAACAATGGCTAGCGAGCTACTGCCATGACTCTCCTGTGAGGATACGAAGGATCAGGTTCCAGTGAGTCCACTCCACAGCGCTCTCTCTCTCCCGCAGAGGGAGTACCTGCAGGATTTTTTTAAATGTTACCTTTATTTAACTAGGCAAGTCAGTTAAGAACAAATTCTTATTTTAAATGATGGCCTAGTAACAGTGGATTAACTGCCTGTTCAGGGGCAGAACGACAGATTTGTACCTTGTCAGCTCGGGGAGTTTGAACTTGCAAACTTCCGGTTATGAGTCCAACGCTCTAACCACTAGGCTACCCTGCCGCCCCAGGGGGCACCACCAACTATTTTTATTTCAGGACTTATACAGGATACTAACCTCAACATCAAAACAAAATGACCTGACTGGACTATTACTACCAAGGATTATCAAGAAAAAACTTCTAACAAACCAAAACCTGCAGAAGAAACACAGCGGATCCTGGAAATACCATCTGCAACAACACTGAGTCAGTAATGTTCAGTCTGAACCTACTTCTGGAGGCTAAAATTAAAAGACAATAATAATAATAATAATAATAATTTTGTTAATTTAAGCTTAATAAATAAGCCTACAACGTCCCAAGCTGCTAGGAAAGAAACTGACCTGATCAATTAGCACTTAAGTGAGAGGTGTGAAAACGCTTGAGCCTAACAATGGCAGAAGAGTTCCACAGACCCTCCCACAGACCCTCCCACAGACCCTTCCACAGACCCTCACGCCCAAATGTAGAGGCCTTTGAAGCCCCCATGGCTTGTCCAGAGGTTACAAGAATACAGTACCTCATGTACATTAAAAATAACACTGCAAGGAATAAGTACAGTGCCTTGAAAACGTATTCACCCTCTTAGCGTTTTTCCTATTTTGTTTCATTACAACCTGTAATTTAAATTGATTTTTATTTAGATTTCATGTAATGGACATACACAAATTAGTCCAAATTGGTTAAGTGAAATTTAAAAATTCCTTGTTTAAAAAAAATAACTAAAAAACTGAAAAGTGGTGCGTGCATATGTATTCACCCCCTATATATACACATGTTCTGAAAGGCCACAGTCTGCAACACCACTAAGCAAGGGGCACCACCAAGCAAGCAGCACTATGAAGACCAATGAGCTCCCCCAAAAAAACTATTTTAATTCCAGGTTGTAAGACAACAATTTAGGAAAAATTCCAAAGGGGGTGAATACTTTCGCAAGCCACTGTACAACAAAAAAATCTCCCCAAGGACAATTCAGAGACACTATTTGCTGACTGCTACAAAGAGGGGAATGTAAGGAACTTAATTTACCACACATACCATCCCCAGGCATGGCACAGTGCTATAAGAGCACACTACCCCTATGTCAAGAGAGGGTCAGAGGACTAGACATTGAGGAAATTGAAGCAACCTCATTCTACCTCAACACATCTGGGACAGAAATGGTGCAGGGCATCCTCATATAGTTCCAGTAGGACATTATTACAGCATCAAAGAGAGCACAACAGGAAAAGCTCTCTCTCTCTTACGACTCCCCCATCCTGAGTGAGTCTGGTCACATCTCTTCAAACTGTCCTGCAGGCGTGAATAGTCACCCCCCCCAGCACTGAACACCACCAGGTCCCACAACTGCACTGATCCTCCATCATTGAGAGGGATACATTCACAGAGCTGGAGAGAGACATGGTGGAGCTCAGAGAGCTTGTCCACACAATATAGACAGAACAAACCCACAAAACAGAACAGCACAACATACCTCCAACAAGACCCGGACGGCAGAAATTGGAGATGGACGGCTGTCTGAGAGAGCAGGCTTCTCAACAGGGACAATTGTCCTCATGTGTGATACCTATATCCCCCCAATATAATCCCCATACTTTAACTATGACAGCTTCTCCATCCTAGAAGGAGAGATCAACAATTTCCAGGCTCAGGGACATGTACTAGTCTGTGGCGACCTAAATGCCAGAACTGGACAAGAACCTGACACCCTCAGCACACAGGGGGACAAACACCTACCTGGAGGTGACAACATTCTCTCCCCCATATGCCCCCCTATACACAACTACGGCAACGTAACCAACAAAAACAGGTCACCTCCTGCAGCTCTGTCGGACGCAGGGTATGTACATAGTTAATGCTTCTAGGGGACTCTTATGGTAGGTACACATATAGCTCATCTCTTGGCAGTAGTACTGTAGACTGCTTTATCACTGACCTCAACCCAGAGTCTCTTAGTGTGTTCACAGTCAGTCCACTGACACTCCTATCAGATCACAACAAAATCACACTGTACTTGAACAGAGCTTTGCTCAATCAAATCAAATTTTATTTGTCACATACACATGGTTAGCAGATGTTAATGCGAGTGTAGCAAAATGCTTGTGCTTCTGGTTCTGACCATGCAGTAATGTCTAACAAGTAATCTAACCTAACAATTTCACAACAACTACCTTATGTACACAAGTGTAAAGGAATGAATAAGAATATGTACATATAAATATATGAATGAGTGATGGCCGAAAGGCATAGGCAAGATGCAGTAGATGGTATAGAATACAGTATATACATATGAGATGAGTAATATAGGGTATGTAAACATTATATAAAATGGCATTGTTTAACTTTTTATGGATGCAGGGGCAGTATTGAGTAGCTTGGATGAAAGGTGCCCATATCAAACGGCCTGCCCCTCAGTCATAGTTGCTAATATTTGCATATTATTATTAGTATTGGATAGAAAAACTCTAAATGTTATAAAACTGTTTGAATGATATCTGTGAGTATAACAGAACTCATATTGGCAGGTAAAATCCTGAGTTGAAATCAAAACAACAAGTCAGAAATCTGAGCTTGTATGTATTCACCAGAGTCCCCAATAAAATCCCCTGGAGATATCAATGATGTTGCACTGCCTAGGGGTTCCACTAGATGTCAACCATCAATAGAAATTATAATGAGGCTTCTATGTTGTTGTGGGAGTGAATGAGAGCAGAATATATCAGATGTCCATCAAGCAGCCATTTTGTGATCGCACATTTTCCTCATGATAGTCACTTGCGTTCCATTGCTCACGTAGACAAAAAGGAATACTTCGGTTGGAACTTTATTGAAGCTATATGTTAAAAACATCCTAATGGTTGATTCTGTACTTAGTTTGAAATGTTTCTTCGACCGGTAATATCACTTTTTGAAGTTTTTGTCCGATATAACGTTAACCAGAATTAGCGTTTGGATGTGTATACCAAATGTGCTAACAAAAGAAGGTATTTGGACATAAATAAAGGACATTTTCGAACAAAACAAATGTTTATTGTGGACCTGGGATTCCTGAGTGCTTTCTGATGTAGATCATCAAAGGTAAGGGAATAGTTATCATGTAATTTCGTGTTTTTGTTGACTCCATCTTTGCGGCTTTGTTGTTTTTAATTTTGAGTCTCAAATTATTGCATGCGTTACTTTTTCCGTAAAGTTTTTTTGAAATCTGACACAGCGGTTGCATTAAGGAGAGGTATATCTATAATTCCATGTGTATAACTTGCATTATCATCTACATTTATGATGAGTATTTCTGTTGAATGATGTGGCTATGCAAAATCACTTGATGTTTTTGGAATTAGTGAATCTAACGCGCCAATGTAAACTCAGATTTTTTTATATAAATATGAACTTTATCAAACAAAACATGCATGTATTGTCTAACATGAAGTCCTATGAGTGTCATCTGATGAAGATAATTCAAGGTTAGCGATTAATTTGATCTTTATTTCTGTTTTTTTGTGAATGCTATATTTTGCTGTAAAATGGCCGTGCTTATTGTGGTTTGGTGGAGACCTAACATAATCGTTTGTAGTGCTTTCGCTGAAAAGCCAATTTGAAATCGGACACTTTGGTGGGATTAACAATGAGAATAGCTCTTAAAATGATATCAGACACATGTATGTTTTAGGAATTGTAATTATAAGATTCCTGTTGTTTGAATTTGGCGCCCTCTATTTTCACTGGTCGTTGTCATATCGATCCCGGTATCGGGATTGCAGCCATAACAGGTTTTAAAGTGGCTAGTGATACATTTATTACAACAATTTTTTCATTATTAAAATGGCTGGAGTTGAGTCAGTATGTTGGCAGCAGCCACTCAATGTTAGTGATGGCTGTTTAACAGTCTGATGGCCTTGAGATAGAAGCTGTTTTTCAGTCTCTCGGTCCCCGCTTTGATGCACCTGTACTGACCTCGCCTTCTGGATGATAGCGGGGTGAACAGGCAGTCGCTCGGGTGGTTGTTGTCCTTGATGATCTTTTTGGCCGTTCTGTGACATCGGATGGTGTAGGTGTCCTGGAGGGCAGGTAGTTTGCCCCCGGTGATGCGTTGTGCAGACCTCACTACCCTCTGCAGAGCCTTACGGTTGCGGACAGAACAGTTGCCATACCAAAATAGGACACCCTGTTCCTCTTGTATTTTTAGACAGCCCGACAGAATGCTCGCAATTGTGCATCTGTAACAATTTGTGAGTGTTTTTAGTGACAAGCCGAATGTCTTCAGCCTCCTGAGGTTGAAGAGGCGCTGCTGTGCCTTCTTCACGATGCTGTCTGTGTGGGTGGACCATTTCCGTTTATCCAGGATGTGCACGCCGGGGAACATCAAACTTTCCACCTTCTCCACTACTGTCCCGTCGATGTGGATATGGGGCTGCTCCCTCTTCTGTTTCCTGAAGTCCACCATCAGCTCCTTTGTTTTGTTGACATTGAGTGCGAGGTTATTTTCCTGACATCACACTCCGAGGACCCTCACCTCCTCCCTGTAGGCCGTCTCGTCGTTGTTGGTAATCAAGCCTACCACTGTAGTGTTCTCTGCAAACTTGATGATTGAGTTGGAGGCGTGCATGGCCACGCAGTCATGGGTGAACAGGGAGTAGAGGAGGGGGCTGAGAACGCACCCTTGTGGGTCCCCAGTGTTGAGGATCAGCGGGGTGGAGATGTTACCCACCCTCACCACCTGGGGGCGGCCGACCCAAGGTCACGAACTTAATGACGAGTTTGGAGGGTACAATGGTGTTAAATGCTGAGCTGTAGTCGATGAACAGCATTCTTACATAGGTATAACTCTTGTCCAGATGGGTTAGGGCAGTGTGATTGCGTCGTCTGTGGACCTGCTGGGGTGGGAAGGAAATTGGAGTGGTTCTAGGGTGTCAGGTAAGGTGGAGGTGATATGGTCCTTGAATAGTCTCTCAAAGCACTTCACGATGACGGAAGTGAGTGGTACGGAGCGATAGTCATTTAGCTCAGTTACCTTAGCTTTCATGTGAACAGGAATAATGGTGACCCTCTTGAAGCATGTGGGAACAGCAGACTGGGTTAAGGATTGATTGAATATGTTCGTAAACACACCACCTAGCTGGTCTGCGCATGCTCTGAGGACGCGGCCGGGGATGCCGCCTGGGCTTGCAGCCCTGCGATGGTTAACATGTTTAAATGTTTTACTCGTGTTGGCTGCAGTGAAGGAGAGCCCGCAGGTTTTAGTACCAGGCCGTGTCAGTGGCACTGTCTTGTCCTCAAAGTGAGCAAAGAAGTTGTTTAGTTAGTCTGGGAGCAAAACATTGTGATCCGCGACAGGGCTGGTTTTTCTTTTGTAGTCCGTGATTGACTGTAGACCTTGCCACATGCCTCTCATGTCTGAGCCATTGAATTACGACTCTACTTTGACCTCTCAGCTTCCCTATCAAATCAAAACATTTCAAGCAGACAACCTATGAAAATTAACAACAATGACAAACGGTTTGGTGAAGAATGCAAAAACCTAAGAAATTGAGAAACCTATCCAACCAAAAACATAAAGATCCAGAAAACCTGACTCTACGCCTTCACTATGGTGAATCACTAAAACCATACAGAATACACTACGGAAAAAGGAGGAACAGCAAATCAGAAATCACCTCAATGCAATTGAAGAATCCATAGATTCTAACCACTTCTGGGAAAATTGGAAAACTCTAAACAAACAACAACACGGAGATGTATGGATAAACTTGTCTAATCCTTTTGGATCTATAAACAAAGAATAAACAGCAAAAACATAGACATGATCAAATACAAATCTTAGAATCAACTATTAAAGACTACCAGAACCCACTGGATTCTCCAATTGTCTTGAATGATCGATTAATCGATTAGTCGAGGTCGACCGATTAATCGGAATGGCAGATTAATTAGGGCCGTTTTCATAACAATCGGAAATCGGTATTTTTGGACACCAATTTTTTTTTTACACCTTTATTTAACTAGGCAAGTCAGTTAAAGAACACATTCTTTTTTTCAATGACGGCCTAGGAATGATGGCTAAACTGCCTTGTTCAGGGGCAGAACGACAGATTTTTACCTTGTCATCTCGGGGATTCAATCTTGCAACCTTACAGTTAACTAGTCCAACGCTCTAACCACCTGCCTCTCATTGCACTCCACGAGGAGCCTGCCTGTTATGCGAATGCAGTAAGAAGCCAAGGTAAGTTGCTAGCTAGCATTAAAGTTATCTTATAAAAAACAATCAATCATAATCACTAGTTGACTACACATGATTGATGATATTACTAGTTTATCTACCGTGTCCTGTGTTGCATAATCGATGCGGTGCGCATTCGCGAAAAAGGACTGTCGTTGCTCCAATATGTACCTAACCATAAACATCAATGCCTTTCTTAAAATCAATACACAAGTATATATTTTTTAACATTGCATATTTAGTTAATATGCCTGCTAACATGAATGTATTTTTTACTAGGTAAATTGTGTCACTTCTCTTGCAACAGAGTAAGGGTTTGTGCAGCATTTTGGGCCACCTGGCTCGTTGTGAACTGTGTGAAGACCATTTCTTCCTAACAAAGACAGCCATCTTCGCCAAGCGGGAATGATTTAACAAATGCGCATTTGCGAAAAAAGCACAATCGTTGCATGACTGTACCTAACCATAAACACCAATGCCTTTCTTAAAATCAATACACACAAGTAAATATTTTTAAACCTGCATATTTAGCTAAAATAATTCCAGGTTAGCAGGCAATATTAACCAGGTGAAATTGTGTCACTTCTCTTGCGTTCATTGCACGCAGAGTCAGGGTATTTGCAACAGTTTGGTCCACCTGGCTTGTTGCAAACTAATTTGCCAGGATTTTATGTAATTATAACATAACATTGTTAGGTTGTACAATGTAACAGCAATATTTAGACTTAGGGATGCCACCCGTTAGATAAAATACGGAGCGGTTCCGTATTACTCTGAAATAATATGTTTTGTTTTCTAAATGATAGTTTCCGGATTCGACCATATTAAATGACCAAAGGTTGGTATTTCTGTGTGGTATTATGTTATAATTAAGTCTATGATTTGATAGAGCAGTCTGACTGAGCGGTGGTAGGCAACAGCAGGCTCATGAGCATTCATTCAAAGAGCAGTTTCGTGCCTTTTGCCAGCAGCTCTTCGCTGTGCTTCAAGCATTGAGCTGTTTATGACTTCAAGCCTATCAACTCCTGAGATTAGGCTGGTGGAACCGATTTGAAATTGCTAGCTAGTTAGCGGGGTGCGCGCTAATAGCGTTTCAAACGTCACTCGCTGTGAGACTTGGAGTAGTTGTTCCCCTTGCAGAGGGGATTTTGTGGAGAGATGGGTAACGATGCTTCGAGGATGGCTGTTGTCGATGTGTTCCTGGTTCGATCCCAGGTAGGGGCGAGGAGAGGGACGGAAGCTATACTGTTACACTGGCAATACTAAAGTGCCTATAAGAACATCCAATAGTCAAAGGTATATGAAATACAAATAGTAGAGAGAAATAGTCCTATAATACTATATTAACTACAACCTAAAACCTCTTACCTTGGAATATTGAAGTCTCATGTTAAAAGGAACCACCAGTTTTCATATGTTCTCATGTTCTGAGCAATTGATGGAAAGTGGTGTTGGGGGTAAAACATACGACATTATAAAATCCATGTACACAAACAACAAGTGTGGTTAAAATTGACCTAAACACACTTCTTCCCACAGAACGAATTATAGAGGGCACAAGAACAGTCTGCAGCACCTGGCCTCACCCTACTAGAATCTGAAGTCAAATGTCTACTGTTAGCTGATGATCTGGTGCTTCTGTCACCAACCAAGTAGGACCTAGATCTTCTGCACAGATTCTGTCAGACCTGGGCCCTGACAGTAAATCTCATTAAGACAAAAATAATGGTATTCCAAAAAAGGTCCAGTTCTCAGGACCACAAATACAAATTCCATCTAGACACCGTTGCCCTAAAGCACACAAAAAACTATACATACCTTGGACTAAACATCAGCGCCACAGGTAATTTCCACAAAGCTGTAAACGATCTGAGCAAAAAGGCAAGAAGGGCCTTCTATGTCAACAAAAGCAACATACAATATGACATACCAATTAGGATCTGGCTAAAAATACTTGAATCAGTTATAGAACCCATTGCCTTTTATGGTTGTGAGGTCCACTCACCAACAGACACCAAATTGAGACTCTGCATGCAGAATTCTGCAAAAATATCCTCTGTGTACAACGTAAAACACAAATTAATGCATGCAGTTCAGAATTAGACAGATACCCACTAATTGTCAAATTCCAGAAAAAAGACGTTAAATTCTACAACCACCTAAAAGGAAGCAATTCCCAAACCTTCCCTAACAAAGTCATCACCTACAGAGAAATAAACCTGGAGAAGCAAGCTGGTCCTGGGGCTCTGTTCACAAACACAGACCCCACAGAGGCCCAGGTCAGCAACACAATTAAACCCAACCAAATCATGAGAAAACAAAAAGATAATTACTTGACACCTTGGAAAGAATTTACCAAAAAACAGAGCAACCTAGAATGCTACTTGGTCCTTAACGGAGAGTACACAGTGGCAGAATAACTGACCACCGTGACAGAATAACTGACCACCGTGACTGACCCAACCTTAAGGAAATCTTTGACTATGTACAGACTCAGTGAGCATAGCCTTGCTATTGAGAAAGGCCGACGAAGGCAGATCTGGCTCTCAAGAGAAGACAGGCTATGTGCACACTGCCCCAAAAAATGAAGTGGAAACTGAGCTGCATTTCCTAACCTCCTGCCAAATGTATGAACATATTAGAGACACATATTTGCCTCAGATTATACAGACCTACAAAGATTTCGAAAACAAATCAAATTTTGATAAACTCCCATATATATTGAGTAAAATACCACAGTGTGCAATCACAACAGCAAGATTTGTGACCTGTTGCCACAAGAAAAAGGCAACCAGTGAAGAACAAACACCATTGAAAATAAAACCTACATTTAAGTTCATTTATTTACCATTTTGTACTTTAGCTATTTGCACATCATTATAACGCTGTATATATACAGTTGAAGTCAGAGGTTTACATACAGTTTACATTATTCAATTTCATTTTACAACCACTCCACAAATATCTTGTTAAGACAAACTACAGATTTGGCAAGTCGGTTAGGACGTCTACTGTGCATGACACAAGTCATTTTTCCAACAATTGTTTACAGAAAGATAATTTCACTAATAATTCACTGTATCAGAATTCCAGTGGGTCAGAAGTTTACAAACACTAAGTTGACTGTGCCTTTAAACAGCTTGGAAAATTCCATAAAATTATGTCATGGTTTTAGAAGCTTCTGATAGGTTAATTGACATCATTTGAGTCAATTGGAGGTGTACCTGTGGATGTATTTCAAGGCCTACCTGCAAACTTAGTGCCTCTGCTTGGCATCATGGGAAAGAAACCACCAAAGACCTCATAAAAAAATGGCGCAATTTCCAAATGCCTGAAGATACCACGTTCATCTGTACAAACAATAGTACGCAAATAGAAAAACCATAGGACCACTCAGCAATCATACTGCTCAGGAAGGAGACGGGTTCTGTCTCCTAGAGATGAACATACATTGGTGTGGAAAGTGCAAATCAATCCCAGAACAACAGCAAATGACCTTGTGAAGATGCTGGAGGAAACAGGTACAAAGTATCTATATCCACAGTAAAACGAGTCCCATATCAACATAACCTGAAAGGCCGCTCAGCAAGGTGGAAGCCGCCATAATAAAAGCCAGACTATGGTTTGCCAACTGCACATGGGGACACAGATCATACTTATTGGAGAAATGTCTTCTGGTCTGATATAAATATAACTGTTTGGCCATAATGACCATCATCATGTTTGGAGGAAAAAAGGGGAGGCCTGCAAGCCAAAGAACACCATCCCATCCGTGAAGCATGGGGGTGGCAGTATCATGTTGTGGGGGTTCTTTGCTGCAGGAGGGACTGGTGCACTTCACAAAATAGATGGCATCCTGAGGGAGGAAAAGTATGTGAATATATTGAAGCAACATCTCAAGACATCAGTCAGGAAGTTAAAGCTTGGTCGCAAATGGCTCATCCAAATGGACAATGACCCAAAGCAAACTTCCAGATTTGTGGCAAAATGGCTTAAGGACAACAAAGTCAAGGTATTGGAGTGGCCATAACAAAGCCCTGACCTCAAACCTATAGAGAATGTGTGGGCAAAACTGAAAAAGCATGTGCGAGCAAACCTGACTCAGTTACACCAGCTCTGTCAGGAGGAAGGAGGCCAAAATTCACTCAACTTATTGTGGGAAGCTTGTGGAAGGCTACCTGAAACGTTTGACCTAAACAATGTAAAGGCAATGCTACCAAATACTAATTGAGTGTATGTAAACTTCTGACCCACTGGGATTGTGATGAAAGAAATAAAAGCTGAAATAAATCATTCTATCTACTATTATTCTGACATTTCACAATCTTAAAATAAAGTGGTGATCCTAACTGACCTAAGACAGGGAATTTTTATTATGATTAAATGTCGGGAATTAAGAAAAGCTAAGTTTAAATATATTTGGCTAAGGTATAAACGTCCGACATCAACTGTACAGAATATGACGTTTGAAATGTCTTTATTATTTTGGAACAGTAAATACCAGTGGTGGGCCGTCAGGGCCAGCAAGGCCTTCTCTGCTGGCCTAAACATCATCAGAATATAATTAAAAAAATATATATATTTCCCCACAAATATGTATTAAATTATTCCCCAGAGTAAGAGTTATACTCTTCATTTCATAGATTTCCTCTTGGTTGCACTGCTTCCAGCCCCAGGTTGAGATTTGGAGGGCTGGTCTTTATGTTAGATCTTTTATCCAATCATATTCAGCCATCATGTGTTGCCAGGGGTCTAAAATCTGCCCTCAGGCCTTCAGAATCAACGGTGCGGGCGCTTATAGCTTAAAGTGAATGGTTGAAACTAAATTTTCATTTCCAATTAGCTTTAGAGTTGGCTATTGTACGCCTGCTGGCTGGCTCCAGTGTTACACAGGAGCCAGCTAGCAGGCGTAGTGCGTGCACGTCTTTTGATTGGATTACCAATATTGAGAGGCAGGTCCTATATGGGCAGGTCTATGCAAACCTCAGAACTAGGAAACTGAATTTGATAAACTAATTAATTTGCGTACTACTAAGCTGTTTTTTTTAACCCACAATGGCGGAAGGAGGAGAAGATATCGATTTGGTCGAGGATATAATTATAACGCCATTCTCAAGACAAACTTTTCAAGAAAAGTTAGACATTGTCAGGAGAGGGTCGCCCGACGCAGACGCTACAAAGCCTGTCACAGGCGGGAAAGGGGTTTGTTCGCCACTTTCAAAGTTCCAACTACGAGCGCTATCAATGGCTCACAGGCTCCGAGAAGCTCTGCAAACTGTACTGCTGGGAATGCCTATTATTTGCAAGTGATAGATTTGGTGTTTGGAGCCACACTGGCTTTGCAAACTTGAGTTGTCTAACCAAGGCAGCAATGAGACACGGCTGGGCACTTACAAGCAATGGTGCTTTTGAAAACTTTTGGGGACACCCGAGTGGATCTACAGCTCAACGAACAAGCGCGCAAGGGCAACGGGACCTGCACAATGAAAAGGTATTGTACTCTTCCCCTGCAATTCTATGAATAAAAATGTCAATTTCAAGGTGATGCAACGCCTGGTTTTATACTGCGTTTCTGTCTAAATGTATAGTGTCTAGAGCCATGGCATCATAATGATGGTAATAAGAGGTGGATTAATTCGGGTGGGACTGTGTAGGACCTCACTGAAGGCCCAGCCCCCAGGCCCACGTCACACCACTGGTAAATACATATACAGTAAATGTTTTATTGTTATCTATTTCACTTGCTTTGGCAATGTAAACATATTTTTCCCATGAAAAGAAGTCCCTTTAATTGAAATTGAATTGAAAATTGAGAGAGCGAGAGAGCGAGAGATATGGAGGAGATATTGAGGGATGTTTTGAAGGAGAGAAACATTAAACAAACCCCCACATGGGCTATATGTAACTTCCTCCTGAACTATTAGTTCCCTGTGCTCTTTCTCTCTCACTCTCACCACCACTCTGACCTTCACTCAATTCAATTGAAGGGGCTTTATTGGCATGGCAAACATGTGTTAACACACTCTCACTCTCACCACCACTCTGACCTTCACTCAATTCAATTGAAGGGGCTTTATTGGCATGGCAAACATGTGTTAACACACTCTCACTCACCACCACTCTGACCTTCACTCAATTCAATTCAAGGGGCTTCATTGGCATGGCAAACATGTGTTAACACACTCTCACTCACCACCACTCTGACCTTCACTCAATTCAATTGAAGGGGCTTTATTGGCATGGCAAACATGTGTTAACACACTCTCACTCACCACCACTCTGACCTTCACTCAATTCAATTCAAGGGGCTTCATTGGCATGGCAAACATGTGTTAACACACTCTCACTCTCACCACCACTCTGACCTTCACTCAATTCAATTGAAGGGGCTTTATTGGCATGGCAAACATGTGTTAACACACTCTCACTCTCACCACCACTCTGACCTTCACTCAATTCAATTGAAGGGGCTTTATTGGCATGGCAAACATGTGTTAACACACTCTCACTCTCACGTTTATGTTTATGTGTTTGTGTGTTCATGTTTGTGCGTATTCACGTGTTTGTGCGTGTGTCTTTCTGTATGTGTGCTTCTGTGTGTGTGTGCTTCTCTCTGTGTGTGTGTGTCAATAAGAAATCCAGAGCTGTGCTGTGGCCACTAGAGAAACGACACGTTCTACCTGCCCTGGAGCTCTCCATTTTAAAATGGTGACCTTTGAGTTGAAGAGGGCAGAAATGACGCAGCTCTGTTAAGAATTTCAATCCACTTCATACACGTACAGAGAGTGCTCTCAGCACTAAGAGGGTGGAACACACATCATCATATCTACATCTGGGAGAGGGTTGTTGGGCCTATTGCTATTCTACTGTAATCTGAAACACATACTGATACTACAGTATAGCACATACTTTTTTTCATTCTTGCTAAGAGGATGAATATCAAATTCCGCCAGATTGACCTTTTATCATCACTCAATCCACATTCTTTACTGTTAATAGGACAAGGAATTTTTCTTTTATAGATTTGTCCCTCCCTGAGGAATGCCTGGGCTGATGCAAGCTGAAGAAACCAACATGGCTGCATATCTGATTGAGACCTTTCCTCTTCTTTCCCGAGGCAGCGATCAATTCATTCTAAACTCCTCTCAGTCTTGTCTCCTCTCCTTTGTCTCTTCATTCTCATCTCCTCTCTCTATATAGTCACACAGGAGACTCGATACTAATCATTTCTCTCCTGTCTCTTTGGCTGTGTTCCTAATAATGCCCTTGTCATACTATCCCTATCTGATTCAGGGGGTTGTGTTTTCAGTGTGCAATACAAGCGTGAGAGTGATTTAACAAAAGGTAAACTATAAATGTGAAATTAACTCTGTTTGCAGTGTGCATATTTTGTTGTTGATACTGCTTTATAGTATAGCATAGAATCCACGATGGAGATCATAATGGTTTGTCATTTGCCTGTGACATGCCAGCTGTTCCTTTGATGTGCGAGGTGCCACAGAGGACGAGAGGCTGTCTCTGCCCTGTCACACCATATCTATCCAGCATTTCATCTCCATCTATCAGGGAATAGAAGAGAGGTATTCTTTTCTTATCAACAACCAATCTGGAATCATAACATGATGTATCCTCCACCAGAAGAGAAAAGTGTGTGTGTGTGTGTGTGTGTGTGTACTTCTCAACGAGGGCCGTTTCAGTCTTCCCCCTGCTCATAGGTGGCAGTAGGTGGATTGAGAGCAATAACAATCAAACAAGCCCAAAAACATACAAAGAACACTATTCTCCAACCCCTTCATACCAGATGGAACACTATTCCCCAACCTCTTTAAACCAGATGGAACACTATTCCCCAACCTCTTTAAACCAGATGGAACACTATTACCCAACCTCTTCATACCAGATGGAACACTATTCACCAACCTCTTCATACCAGATGGAACACTATTACCCAACCTCGTTATACCAGATGGAACACTATTACCCAACCTCTTTAAATCAAATGGAACACTATTACTCAACCTCTTTAAACCAGATGGAACACTATTACCCAACCTCTTTAAACCAGATGGAACACTATTACCCAACCTCTTTAAACCAAATGGAACACTATTACTCAACCTCTTTAAACCAGATGGAACACTATTCCCCAACCTCTTCATACGAAATAGAGCACTATTCCCCAACCTTTTCATACCAGATGGAACACTATTCCTCAACCTCTTCATACCAGATGGAACACTATTACCCAACCTTTTCATACCAGATGGAACACTATTCCTCAACCTCTTCATACCAGATGGAACACTATTACCCAAGCTCTTCATAACAGATGGAACACTATTCCCCAACCACTTCATACCAGATGGAACACTATTACCCAACCTCTTCATACCAGATGGAACACTATTCCCCAACCTCTTTAAACCAGATGGAACACTATTCCCCAACCTCTTTAAACCAGATGGAACACTATTACCCAACCTCTTCATACCAGATGGAACACTATTCACCAACCTCTTCATACCAGATGGAACACTATTACCCAACCTCGTTATACCAGATGGAACACTATTACCCAACCTCTTTAAATCAAATGGAACACTATTACTCAACCTCTTTAAACCAGATGGAACACTATTACTCAACCTCTTTAAACCAGATGGAACACTATTACCCAACCTCGTTAAACCAGATGGAACACTATTACCCAACCTCGTTATACCAGATGGAACACTATTACCCAACCTCTTTAAACCAAATGGAACACTATTCCTCAACCTCTTTAAACCTGATGGAACACTATTCCTCAACCTCTTCATACCAGATGGAACACTATTACCCAACCTCTTCATACCAGATGGAACACTATTACCCAACCTCGTTATACCAGATGGAACACTATTACCTAACCTCTTTAAACCAAATGGAACACTATTACCCAACCTCTTTAAACCAAATGGAACACTATTACTCAACCTCTTTAAACCAGATGGAACACTATTACCCAAGCTCTTCATACCAGATGGAACACTATTACCCAACCTCTTCATACCAGATGGAACACTATTACCCAACCTCTTCATACCAGATGGAACACTATTCCCCAACCTCTTCATACCAGATGGAACACTATTCCCCAACCTCTTCATACCAGATGGAACACTATTTCCCAACCTTTTCATACCAGATGGAACACTATTACCCAACCTCTTCATACCAGATGGAACACTATTCCCCAACCTCTTCATACCAGATGGAACACTATTACCCAACCTCTTCATACCAGAAGGAACACTATTACCCAACCTCTTTAAACCAGATGGAACACTATTACCCAAGCTCTTCATACCAGATGGAACACTATTACCCAACTTCTTTAAACCAGATGGAACACTATTACCCAACCTCTTCATACCAGATGGAACACTATTACCCAAGCTCTTCATACCAGATGGAACACTATTACCCAAGCTCTTCATACCAGATGGAACACTATTACCCAAGCTCTTCATACCAGATGGAACACTATTACCCAACCTCTTCAAACCAGATGGAACACTATTCCCCAACCTCTTCATTCCACATAAATTCTCTCCTAGTTGAGCAGTACTGTCATGACACCCAGCAGCCAACCAAGGACAGCCCAAAGTCAGAAACTGCATCTAAATATTTCATTTAAATGCAGAGCAACAGAATGAAATGAAAAAGATCGGCTTATTTTTGTCTGAGGCTGAAATGGCACCCGATTCCCTACATAGTGCACTACTTTTGAGCACTCCATTGGTCCTGGTAAAAAGTAGCACACTATATAAGGAAAATTGTGCCATTTGGTATGCAGTGATAAGGGTTCGGACTAGGTAGGTCTCTTAGAGGAACAGAGAGGCTAAATACACTGCAGCAAGACAAATCACAGTGAGCACAATGTTATTGAGTGAGTGAGAGACTGGGCAAGAACAGGACAAGTTAAATAAAACATATACATTGCTCAAAGCTGGTATAAACTCCACAGAATGTAGGGGAAATAGAGGAGGGAGAGAGAGAAATATTAAACTAAAGAGTAGAGAGGAAATTAAAGAGAATAACAGGTGAGAGAGGAAGCAAGATAGAGATAAGAGAGAGAGGAAGCGAGAGAGATGAGAAGAGAGAGAGGAAGTGAGAGAGAGAGAGAGAGAGAGAAAGCGAGAGAGAGAGAGAGAGAGAGAGAGAAAGCGAGAGAGAGAGAAAGAGAGAGAGAGAGAGAGAGAGAGAGAGGAAGAGAGAGAGAGAGAGGAAGATGAGAGAGAGAGGAAGATGCGAGAGAGAGAGAGAGAGAGAGAGAAGAGAGAGAGATGCGAGAGCGAGAGAGAGAGGAAGCGAGAGAGATGAGAAGAGAGAGAGATGAGAAGAAAGAAAGAGAGGAAGCGAGAGAGATGAGAGAGATGAGAAGAAAGAGAGAGAGGATGCGAGAGAGATGAGAAGAAAGAGAGAGAGGATGCGAGAGAGATGAGAAGAGAGAGAGAGATGAGAAGAGAGAGAGGATGCGAGAGAGATGAGAAGTGAGAGAGAGATGAGAAGAGAGAGAGGATGCGAGAGAGATGAGAAGAGAGAGAGGATGCGAGAGAGATGAGAAGTGAGAGAGAGAGGATGCGAGAGAGATGAGAAGTGAAGAGAGAGAGGATGCGAGAGAGATGAGAAGAGAGAGAGATGAGAAGAGAGATGAGAAGAAAGAGAGATGAGAAGTGAGAGAGAGATGAGAAGAGAGATGAGAAGAAAGAGATGAGAAGAGGGTGAGCGAGACAGATGGAGAAAGAAACATTGAACGACAGACAAGAGACTGACTGACTGACAGAGAGACAGAGAGAGAGAGAGAGAGAGAGAGAGAGAGAGAGAGAGAGAGAGAGAGAGAGAGAGAGAGAGAGAGAGAGAGAGAGAGAGAGAGAGAGAGACCAGGCAGCGTTTTCTGCTGATTGAGAGAGAGGGGCAGACAGAGAGAGAGGCAGGGTAGAAAGAGACAGAGGGAGACAGAAGAGACAAGAGGAGAGAGAGGGGATGGAGAGAGAAAAGGAAAGGTGCCGGAAAACTCTAACCTGTGTTTATAATACATGCTGCCTCTTTACCTTAACCCCCCCCCCCACACACACACCACGGCAGTGTTGTCTGGTGATTGAGTAGAAGATGTTCTGCTGGGTTGGCTGCAGCCTCTTCACCAAGTCCAAGCTGTCCTAACCAATTAGGGCTTGTCTTGTCTGACTGGCTAATATAACACAAAGTGACTGAACTTTTTAGAGGAGAGGGTGAGGGAGAGAGAGGAGAGGGAGAGAGAGGAGAGGGTGAGGGAGAGAGAGGGTGAGGGAGAGAGAGGGTGAGGGTGGGTGGGGAGAGGGAGATCTAGGGAGAGGGAGGGACACGGACAATGAGGGAGAGGGAGAGATGGAGAGGGGAAGTGTTTTGCTGTGTTTGTCTGGATTGTTGGCGAGGGGGTTTGTATGCGAAGATAGACACACAAAAAACAAAAAAACATCCCTGGTGCAGTCTGTCCACATCCTGTAACATCGATACCTTACTCACACCGTGTTATTTTGGATGGGGCTACCTTGGGTGAATCGATGCCGGCCCAGGAACATATGGTATGTGGGTAAATCATGGTCAAGCTCTCACTGTCAGATACAGAGACTTATAGAGATGTATCTGTGAGGGTGGTGGGTTGCCCTGCCAGATACTGAGACTCATCTTGCCAGATACTGAGACATAGAGATACAGTGCCTTGCGAAAGTATTCGGCCCCCTTGAACTTTGCGACCTTTTGCCACATTTCAGGCTTCAAACATAAATATATAAAACTGTATTTTGAATAATAATTTTGCACGCCCAATTTTTCAGTTTTTGATTTGTTAAAAAGGTTTGAAATATCCAATAAATGTCGTTCCACTGCATGATTGTGTCCCACTTGTTGTTGATTCTTCACAAAAAAATACAGTTTTATATCTTTATGTTTGAAGCCTGAAATGTGGCAAGAGGTTGCAAAGTTCAAGGGGGCCGAATAGTTTCGCAAGGCACTGTATATCAGTGAGGGTGTACGGCTGCTACAGCCCTGCTACACTGACAGATACTAAACCTCAAAAATACATATCTGTGTGGGTGTTGGGTTGCTACATCTCTGCCAAACTGCCAGATAGTGACACTCATATCATACCAATGTATCTGTGTGGGTGTTGTGTTGCTACATCTCTGCTAAACTGTGTCAGGAGCGGGGAGCTCTGTGCAGGGCACCTTCCTCTGCCTGTCAACCCTTCCTAGCCCATCCAATTGGAGGAGGTAATGTTCCATCCTTTCCAATGCTGTTCACTCATCCTCATCTACACTCCCAGGAACAAAGACTGTTCTCCCAGGCCACACTGGGAGAGAATACAATGCCTATGGTGTTGTGTGAATAATCTGTAGGAGACTTGGCAGTTGGTACCATGGGTCACATACAAACTGACTGTCAACTAGTGCTCAAAAGATTGCAGAGCAATCTCATCAGATCAACAGCAATGACCAGATTGAGCATGATCCCCAGGTCTCCTAACTGTTCAGGAATAGCTT
Source organism: Oncorhynchus gorbuscha (assembly GCF_021184085.1). Classification (NCBI taxonomy): domain Eukaryota; kingdom Metazoa; phylum Chordata; class Actinopteri; order Salmoniformes; family Salmonidae; genus Oncorhynchus; species Oncorhynchus gorbuscha. The sequence goes on along the minus strand of NC_060178.1, from coordinate 105,804,902 downwards.
TACGTCTGAATCCTAGATCAAAACAAGTGATGGGGCAGCAATTTTGTTATTTTTCAAATGAAGGAGTATGCCTTTAAGTCTGGATAGTTGATCCCGATCCCCAGTCTGCATGGGAACAAGGGATGCAGATCTCTGTGCCTGCAGGGCTCTAGTCCTGTGTCCTTTAAACATCACCATTGTTGACCCCCAATCAATTCCTACTTATTCAGTCCAGTTCTCCCCTTCTCTCTTCTCCCCTGACACAATATACCTTGGGGTGTGTGTGTGTGTGTGTGTGTGTGTGTGTGTGTGTGTGTGTGAACCATCCTGGCCGGCTGGTTGATATGCATCCTTCCCTACAGCTAGAAGACTCTACCCTGTGTGTAAAGCTTGACTGACTGGCAGCAGGAGGGTTACCCCACTGCTAAACCCGCTTGAGTTGGGTACTAGTCTTTTTCCTACCTAGCCAGCTACACTCCTCCCCTCCTCCGCTCAGAGCTCATATTGGGTACCTACAGCACTTCTTCCTAGATATACCCCTCATCTCCATTATCTGATTGGAGTGTCAACGTCAACAACAGGAGTCCCTCAGAATATCACTTAATGGACTCATTCCTTTCATCTTCTAGAAGAGCAGAGGGCCTTTGGAATATACTTATCTTCGAAAAACGAGTTTGGAGACATACAGTTGAAGTCGGAAATTTACATGCACTTTAGCCAAATGCATTTAAACTCAGTTTCACACAATTCCTGAGATTTAATCCTAGTAAAAATGCCTGTCTTAGGTCAGTTAGGATCGCCAATTTATTTTAAGAATGTGATATGTCAGAATAATAGTAGAGAGAATAATTTATTTCAGCTTTAATTTCTTTCATTACATTATTATTTGGTAGCATTGCCTTTAAATTGTTTAACTTGGGTCAAACGTTTCAGGTAGCCTTCCACAAGCTTCCCATAACAAGTTGAGTCAATTTTGGCCCACTCCTCCTGACAGAGCTGGTGTAACTGAGTCAGGTTTGTAGGCATCCTTGCTCACACACACTTTTTCAGTTCTGCTCACACATTTCCTAAAGGATTGAGGTCAGGGCTTTGTGATGGCCACTTCAATACCTTGACTTTGTTGTCCTTAAGCCATTTTGCCACAACTTTGGAAGTACAACGAAGCTTTAACTTCCCGACTAATGTCTTGAGATGTTGCTTCAATATATCCACATCATTTTCCTCTTTCATGATGCCATCTATTTTGTGAAGTGAACCAGTCCCTCCTGCAGCAAAGCACCCCCACAACATGATGCTGCCACCCACATGCTTCAAGGATGGGATGGTGTTCTTTGTCTTGCATTATGGCCAAACAGTTATATTTTTGTTTCATCAGACCAGAGGACATTTCTCCAAAAGTATGATCTTTGTCCCCATGTGCAGTTGGCAACCGTAGTCTGGCTTTTTTTATGACAGTTTTGGAGCAGTGGCTTCTTCCTTGCTGAGCGGCCTTTCAGGTTATGTCGAGGAAGGACTCGTTTTACTGTGGATATAGATCCGTTTGTACCGGTTTCCACCAGCATCTTCACAAGGTTCTTTGCTCTTGTTCTGGGATTTGCACTTTTCACACCAAAGTATGTTCATCTCTAGGAGACAGAACGTGTCTCCTTCCTGAGCGGTATGATGGCTGCGTCATCCCATATATACTAGCGTACTATTGTTTATACAGATGAACGTGGTACCTTCAGGCTCTTGGAAATTTCTCCCAAGTATGAACCAGGTCTACAATTTCTTTCTGAGGTCTTGGGTGATTTATTTTGATTTTCCATTGATGTCAAGCAAAGAGGCCTGATTTGGAAGGTAGGCCTTGAAATACATCCACAGGTACACATGCTAATTGACATTAGGTGTACCTATCATAAGCTTCTAAAGCCATGACATAATTTTCTGGAATTTTCTGGAATTTTTATAGGCACAGTCAACCTAGTGTTTGTAAACTTCTGACCCACTGGACTTGTGATACACTGATCCACTGGAATTGTGATCGTCCCTGTTTGTGAATTCTGGGAATTAAATATGGTCTCCATCTGCACAGGGAATGCATGTGTCATCTCTCCACAATTCAATGTGACATGTTCTCCTATAGATTGCCCCATGCAGACGACTGTGTGCGCGTGACTGTGTGTGTGTGCGCGCGTGTGTGTGTATTCACATTAATAATCCGTCACTCTGTATACATTAGTATGTTTACTGTATCAGTGGAATCAAAGATTGGAGCTCCAGCTGTTACTGTAAACCAATAACTGTAGATCACATGGTATGGTAGGTCTGTTACTGTAGATCCCACTATGGCAGGATTGTAACTATAGATCACACTGTATGGTAGGACTGTTACTGTAGATCAATCAGTATGGTAGGATTGTTACTGTAAACCATGTACTGTAGATCACTCAGTATGGTAGGACTGTTACTGTAGATCACACCGTATGGTAGGACTGTTACTGTAGATCACAATGTATTGTAGGACTGTAACTGTAGATCATACTGTATGGTAGGACTGTTACTGTAGATCACACTATGGTAGGATTGTTACTGTAGACCACAATGTACGGTAGGACTTTGACTGTAGATCACAATGTATGGTAGGACTGTTACTGTAGATCACTGTATGGTAGGACTGTTACTGTAGATCACAATGTATTGCAGGACTGTTACTGTAGATCATACTGTATGGTAGGAATGTTACTGTCAGAGTTAGGTAGGACTGTTACTGTAAACCACGTGTCAAACTCATTCCACGATAGCTGAGTGTCCGTGGGTTTTCGCTTCGCCCTTGAACTTGATTGATGAATTAAGGTCAGTAATTAGTCAAGAACTCCCCTCACCTGGTTGTCGTGGTCTTAATTGAAAGGAAAAAACAAAAACCTACAGAAAACCCACCGAGGAATGAATTTAACACCCCTGCCGTAAACCATTTACTGTAGATCATACTGTATAGTGGGATTGTTACTGTAAACCATGCAGATCACTGTATGGTAGGACTGTTACTGTAGATCACACTGTATGACAGGACTGTTACTATTTACCATGTACTGTAGATCTATCCCTGAGCAAGCCAGTTAACCCACTGTTCCCTGACCGCCGATGACGTGGATGTTGATTAAGGCAGCTCTCCGCACCTCTTTGTGCAATTAAAACCATCCACATCGCTCTGTGTGGTTGGGCAGTTGAGTGTTTATCATGATGGCAAACAACTGTTGGTGATTTATAGCATCACATTAATAGTGTGCACAGTGTTCAGTCTGATTTAACCAGCCTATATTACCACTGTAGATGTCAGTATAAAAGAGGTATAAAATAATTATGAAAAAATTAAACAGGGGATAGAAAGGAGCTAACCGGTTGTTCCCTTTGATCAGAGTGAGATGTGGTCTGTTACTGACTACCGAGAAGCCACTGAATATGGACAAGCCAAAGCCCCAGTCACAGTGAGTCTGATCGACTGTGTGGTTCAGCGCGGCATTGTCACATTCTGACCTTTATTTCCTTTGTTTTATCATTATTTAGTATGGTCAGGGCGTGAGTTGGGGTGGGCAGTCTGTTTGTTTTTCTATGATTTGGGTATTTCTATGTTTCGGCCTAGTATGGTTCTCAGAGGCAGGTGTCATTAGTTGTCTCTGATTGAGAATCATATTTAGGTAGCCTGGGTTTCACTGTGTGTTTGTGGGTGATTGTTCCTGTCTCTGTGTTTGCACCAGATAGGGCTGTTTTAGGTTTTCTCACATTTATTGTTTTGTTAGTCTATTTATGTATAGTTTTCTTTATTAAAGAATCATGAATAGAAACCACGCTGCATTTTGGTCCGCCTCTCCTTCAAGTCAAGAAAACCGTTACAGGCATGTAAGGAGCCGTGGGACTCGTGACTGTGTCATACTGGCAGCAAATTGTATTGAAAACTAAAAATGTTGTATCTCAGTACTAAAGAACATGCTTCTTCTCAAGGGGTTGCTGATGGTGGTGTTTATCAGAGCATTATTTCTGAAATCCAAGAGGGCAGCGCAGTAGGACGTGTATATCGGTCTTTGTCTTATCCCGTGTCTCATCCCATGTAAATAGCTGGTATTTTTCATACATATCTTAACCTCTCTATCTACAAACTAAATATACCTTCCTGCAACCTGCCTCACCCAATGTAGTACGGATCTGCTATTTTTATTCCCTATAACTGGAACTTCCATCAGGAGTTAGCCAGCTAACCAGCTACTTGTCTTTGTTAGCCACGGCTAGTGGTCCTCGCCTTTTTCCCCCGGCATCAGCCAGCCTTAGCTCAGACAATCACCTGCCAGTCTGCACAGCGTGATATCAGCCCAGAGCATATCAGACTGCTTCCCTCTACAATGTCACCAAATTCTTGCCGCTCCGGATCATTACACCAGATCATTACTCCCGATCATCGCAGCGAGTTAGCTGCAAACAAGTGGCTACTGTTAGATAACACCTTTGTCCTGAAGCAAACACCAGCTAGCCTCGAGCTAGGCCCATATACCAGCTAATTCTAGGGTTACAATACCTCCTTTGCCAATTGGCCTGGACCCTTTATTGTCGACAAGGAGCCCCTCCGATCCATCACGACTGGACTGCCGATGTGATAGCCCGATATGGTCTCAACAGGCTATTCTGTTACGATATCGCCGAAGAACCATCTGTGTCCCCTGCTCGCCTAGCGTAGTAGTGACTACCGAACAGCACACTGACTGACCTATTGCTGCTCTTTTGACTATATGATTACTCGGCTACACAGCTGATGCCCCCGGAACTGTTTCAATAACATGGTACCTCATTTAGTTTACCTGTCGGCCCCAGTCTCAAACTCAGGTCCTGTATATGCCTAACTGAACCGCTCTGCCCATTCATCGCCATTTACCCGTTGTTGTCTTAGCTCTCCTGATCAACACCTGTGTTTGCTTTATGCCCCTCTCTAATGTCAATATGCCTTGTCTACTGCGGTCTTGTCTAGTTTTTATTGTATTATCTCACTGTAGAGCCCTCAGTCCTGCACAAAATGCCTTAGATAGCTCTGTAGTCCCACCCCACACACATACAGAGACCTCACCCAGGTTAACTGATGCCTCTGTAACCGGTGATGGTTGATTGTGTTGGTTGATTGAGACTATCAAATCAAATTTATTTGTCACATACACATGGTTAGCAGATGTTAATGCGAGTGTAGCATATGTACATAAAGATATATGAATGAGTGATGGTACAGAGCGGCATAGGCAAGATGCAGTAGATGGTATCGAGTACAGTATATACATATGAGATGAGTAATGTAGGGTATGTAAACATTATATTAAGTAGCATTGTTTAAAGTGGCTAGTGATATATTTTACATCAATTCCCATCAATTCCCATTATTAAAGTGGCTGGAGTTGAGTCAGTGTGTTGGCAGCAGCCACTCAATGTTAGTGGTGGCTGTTTAACATTCTGATGGCCTTGAGATAGAAGCTGTTTTTCAGTCTCTCGGTCCCAGCTTTGATGCACCTGTACTGACCTTGCCTTCTGGATGATAGCGGGGTGAACAGGCAGTGACTCGGGTGGTTGTTGTCCTTGATGATCTTTATGGCCTTCCTGTGACATCGGGTGGTGTAGGTGTCCTGGAGGGTAGGTAGTTTGCCCCCGGTGATGCGTTGTGCAGACCCCACTACCCTCTGGAGAGCCTTACGGTTGTGGATGGAGCAGTTGCCATACCAGGCGGTGATACAACCCGACAGGATGTTCTCGATTGTGCATCTGTAGAAGTTTGAGTGCTTTTGGTGACAAGTCGAATTTCATCAGCCTCCTGTAGACGTGGACTTAGGAGATCAGGTAGTTTTAGAACTCACTCTCTGCATCCTGCATCTGCATCCAAAAGGAAATAAAACATTTGCAGAGCACATATGTTCCGAGAATCGTCGCCTCTTTCTACAACAGATGCACAATAGGAGGGACTGGGATCATTCGAGTAGCTAGCCATCGTTCACACATACAATAGCCTGCTAAAACCTTAGCTAGCTATTAACCACATGTTGAATTCAGAATGTTGATATCATCTGTGGAAGGACCACCAGAGGGCAGGCTGGGCTCATGGATAGTAGCCCAACAAGGCATGGGAGACAACGTAACCAGAGGCAATTAAGCCTCCCCTATAAGAGAGAGAATGGAACCAGCAGAGAGAGAGGAAAACTATCTCTGGAAGATGGCCAACGAGAGAGAGGTGCTATCCAGGAAGAACCACTAAGACGGTGACAATCCCGTGACTTTTTGTTGTAGCTTAAAGATAATCCTATTGTGTTCCTGTTTCATCTGGAGAAGAAGATGTATGTTTTTTTTCCTTGGAAGATTTTCATTGATTATGTTGAAATGTTTTTGTTGACCAAATGCCCTCATTAGAGAGAACCTACTCCTGACTCGTTTATTCCACCTTCCCGCTTTAGAGTGACGCCCAATTACTTGGTCCGCTCACATTGGTGGAGGATGCGGGCATTAGGTGGACGAGTGACACAAGGATAAGTGAATAAATCAAGATTCTTCCAGTAGACCCGGAGGAACCATTCAAGAACGATGGATAACGCCCTACTACAACAATTGATCACGGCACAGCAGACAACCATAGAACTCCTGCAACATCAGCTGAGCCGACGAGAAGAACCTAGAGTTAAGCCAAGAGCGGCTGCTCACGCCATCTTACCTCGTCTCTCCAAGGAGGATGATATTGAGGCCTTCCTCATGACCTTCGAAAGGACGGCCACCTTGGAAGAGTGGCCGCCCACAGAATGGGCGAGCGCATTAGCCCCTCTTTTTTGACCGGGGTGGCTCAGGAAGCCTTTTTTGACCTGGATTCCCGCGAAGCTGCGGACTATGGGTGACTAAAAACCGAGATCCTGTCCCGGTACCAGCTGACTGCCAGAAATAGGGCTGTAAAGTTCCATCAATGGACCTATACAGCTGATCAACCCGTCCGTGCCTGGTCTTCGCATTAATACGACTGACGAAACAGTGGCTAGAACCTGGAAAGGGAGTAGGACATGTGATAGAGACTCTCGTAGTGGACAAGATATTGAGAGAATTACCCAGTGACTTAAAAAGCGTTGTGGGGCAAGCCAACCCGTTGTCAGCCGACGACATAGCCCAGGCGGTGGAAACATATCGGTCTACAGGGGAGTTGTTAAAAAGTGACAAGGAGGAACGGAAGGAGTCTTCCAATCCCGTACCACGACTCACCCCTGCGCGCCCGCCACCGAAACGTCCAAGCCCCCCCCCGGAGGTGGGAGAAGTCAGCCACCACACAGCAGGGTCGGTGTTATAAATGTCAGTCTCCCAACCATTATGCCCCACAATGTCCTAGCAAGGATGAGCCCATGGTCACGGAGTCATCACTGCCTACCTCCACACATCCCGTTTTGAGGGGGCAGGATCAACACTGTTGGTTAGCAGAGATAGCCCCAGCCTCAGAGATTCCGGTGCGAGTCGAAGGAGAAGATGTGGTAGCTATTCTCGACTCGGGAAGTATGGTTACGTTAGTAGAGGAGCGGATGGTGACCTCCGCAACACTGCTACCAGACAAAGTAGCCGTATCCTGTATCCAAGGAGACACCCACTATTACCCCACTGTGAATCTGCCTATTCTCACTCCAAAAGGAAGGTGTACAGTCAGGGCAGGGAAAGTGCCGCAGCTGAAGGTGCCATTATTGATCGGGAGAGACTGTCCCCTATATAAGGAGCTTCGGCAGATGACGTTATGCACGGGAAGAAGTGGGACAGGAAAGAAGAGAAAATCCAAGCCCGAGGTAGTAGTCCTACAAGGAGACGTAGCCGCGTCCTCGTCCTCTGCAGCAGAGGAAGAAATAGCGACCCAACGTTTACGACAGATATTCCAAGAAACCACCGATGAAGACACATGTGAAGGGCTATACACAACACAGGAAGGAAGGAGCAACCAGGCGCTAAGCGATATATTTGAAGCTCCATCCGAGGAGGGAACCTGGAAGGGATTCTCCTCGGTCACCCCTGATGGGGATGTGGAACAACCTCCACATCCCTCTACCGAGGTCGACCTGCCCCAGGAATTAAAGGGACAGTTTGGCACCTCGCAGCATAGAGACCCAGACCTAAGGGAGGCCATGAGGAAGGTGAAGGTGATCGACGGGAGGAACGTCGACGGATCAGGTGAGCCCCCTCTTCCTTACTATACAATCAGGCGGGGTCTCTTATACTGGGTCGTACGACGAAGGGGGGAAAACCAGGAATTACTAATGGAGCCTAGGCCATACAGGGATACAGTTCTACAGTTAGCCCATTCCCACGTCCTAGGAGGACACCTGGCACGAGACAAGACTATTGACAGAATCATGCAGAGATTCTATTGGCCCCGGGTCACCCGGGAGGTGGCCAGGTCTTGTAGGACGTGTGATCAATGTCAACGGACAGCCCCACGGCCACACCTACGTAACCCTTTGATTCCTCTCCCCATCATAGAGACTCCCTTTGAACGCATAGCTATGGACCTCGTAGGACCCCTCCCAAAATCCGCCAGAGGACACGAGTACATCCTAGTGGTTATAGATTACGCTACCAAGTTCCCGGAGGCCATACCCCTGCGTAACATGTCGTCAAAGGGAATTGCCAAGGAGTTATTCCTGATGTTCTCTCGTGTGGGCCTCCCCAAGACTATCTTAACTGATCAAGGAACCCCGTTCATGTCCCGGTTGATGAAGGACTTGTGTCGGTTATATCAGGTTCAACAGATACGTACAAGCATATTCCACCCTCAAACAGACGGGTTGTGTGAACGCTTGAACAAAACAATTAAAAGCATGTTGAGAAGAGTGGTGTCCCGAGACGGGAAAAACTGGGACATGCTTCTCCCACACTTAATGTTTGCCCTGCGAGAAGTACCCCAGGCATCCACTGGACCCTGTCGAGGAATCCTCGACTTAGCCAAGGAGACCTGGGAGACCCAACCATGCCCCTTTCAATCCACAATAGAACACGTTACCCTGATGAGAGACCGCCTGTCAGGAGTGTGGCCCATAGTCAAGGAGCATATGGAGAAGGCCCAAAGGACCCAAGGCCGGGCCTATGATAAGTCTGCGACTCCTCGTGAGTTCACCGTGGGAGAGAAAGTGATGGTGCTTGTGCCCACGGCCGAACATCGCTTGCTGGCGCAGTGGAGGGGGCCCTACGAGGTAATGAAATGGGTCTCACTGGTCAAGTACCTCATCAAGCAACCTGACAGGAGGAAGAAGTACCAACTCTATCACATAAACCTGCTGAAGACGTACCATGGACGAGAGGAGGAGGTGGCTTTGATGGCCCTGGAGGGCAAAAGAAAAGAGGAGGCTCAGTCCCATAGTCCTGGTCCCCAAATCCGATGGTAGTATGACACTCTGCAATGACTTTAGGGCCGTGAATGCCATCTCTACATTCGATGCGTATCCCATGCCCCGTGTGGATGAACTCTTGGAGCGCTTAGGAAAGGCCAAGTTCATCACTACCCTGGATTTGACGAAGGGATATTGGCAAGTGTCGGTGGCTCCAGAGGATCGCCCAAAGACTGCCTTCGCCACCCCAGAGGGGCTTTTCCAGTATGTGAGGATGCCCTTCGGACTGCACGGCGTACATAGACGATGTGGTCATCCACAGCGAGGACTGAGATAGTCACCTCCTGCGATCACGGGCGGTGCTTGTGAGTTTGGAAGCCACAGGGTTGACAGCCAATCCAAATAAATGCTGCCTGGGCCTGTCCGAAGCGGAATACCTGGGGTACACCGTGGGGAACGGGAAAATATGCCCACAGGCAGAGAAGACCAGGGTAATTCGTGACTGGCCTCGACCCCGGACCAAGCGAGACGTTCGTGCCTTCTTAGGGATAACAGGATATTATCGCCGTTTTATCCCGGGATATGCAACCATTGCCAACCCCCTCACAAACCTCATCAGGAAAAGCCTGCCAAACCAGGTAGAGTGGAAAGACGAGACGGAAGAGGCCTTTCAATTGCTAAAAGATGGCCTATTCAATTGCTAAGATAGTAGCCCAACAAGGCATGGGAGACAAGGTAACCAGAGGCAATTAAGCACAGCTGATGGTACTAATGACATACTCTCCTTCCCCTATAAGAGAGAGATTGGAACCAGCAGAGAGAGAGGGAAACTATCTCTGGAAGATGGCCACCGAGAGAGAGGAGCTATCCAGGAAGAACCACTAAGACGGTGACAATCCCGTGACTTTTTGTTGTAGCTTAAAGATAATCCTATTGTGTTCCTGTTTCATCTGGAGAAGAAGATGTATGTTTTTTTTTCTTGGAAGATTTTCATTGATTATGTTGAAATGTTTTTGTTGACAAAATGCCCTCATTAGAGAGAACCTACTCCTGACTCGTTTATTCCACCTTCCCGCTTTAGAGTGACGCCCAATTACTTGGTCCGCTCACACATCCTAAAAAGTACAATTACATCTTAACAATACCATCCACTTATGAGTCATCTCTAAATATACACCATTATTCATGAACAAAACACTGTGTATGACTTTGTACTTAAAATAATCAAACTTTTCTGAAGACAGAAAAAGCGTGCCTACCTCTGTTAGTGCATCAAAATTATTTGAGCACGAGCATGCAGGGCAAAACGTAAGTACACACTCCCCTTCTCCCAGGATGCAGGCATGCATAATAACAAATCAACTTGACATATTAATATATGAACCTGTTGAAATTCACATAGTACTTTAACAACTGTTACACCTCCAGAGACGAAACATCTCTTATCGTCACCCAACGCAAAGGTTTACCTCCACTATACTCACATTCTACCATTCCCTTGTCTGTACATTATGCCGTGAATCTATTCTACCACACCCAGAAATCTTCTCCTTTTATTCTCTCTCCTCAACGCACTATGTTTGTAAGTTACTTCTCATCAGAATGTTATTTTTGTATAATACTGTGGCGGGGTTGCAGTATCTGTTCTATGTCAAGACTAAGTTGCTTGGGCCAGAGAGAGGGGAGCGGTCAAGCGTGTATCTCTTGGCTCCACAATGTCTGTGTGCCAGTCAGTGTGTCTCTGAGATCTTGTCAAGATAGGATGGATTTGAGATATGCCTGTTGATATGGAGGATTGGTTTATGGTTCTGAGTTTGAGAAAATAACATAGTTTAGGAGACAAAGCTGAATGATACAGTATGCCTATGCTGTCTCACTATGTGTCTTTGCTATAAAGGATCTCAGTAACAATGTGTGAGGGACTCAGAGAATTCATTGATAGACACTGAATTGATCTGAGAGTCACAGGGTTGTGATAGCTCATATAATTGAAGATGAACTTTGATAACTAACTCTGACTTGTGTTGTGGTTTGCTCTCATGATTTGGTAAATAGAGGACATTTCCATGACAGGTGCCACAGGATTCAATTCTCGGGCTAACTCTTTACTCTGTATGCATCAATGATGTCGTTCTTGCTGTTGGTGATTCTCTGATCCACCTCTATGCAGACAACACCATTCTGTATACTTCTGGCCCTTCTTTGGACACTGTGTTAACCTCACTAGGGTAGGGGGCACTATTTTCACCTCCGGATGAAAAACGCGCCCAAAGTAATCTGCCTGTTACTCAGGCACAGAAGGTAGGGTATGCATATAATTGGTAGATTTGGATAGAAAATGCTCAAAAGTTTCTAAAAATAATGTCTGTGATAACAGAACTGATAAGGCAGGCGAAAACCTGTTTGTAGTTTTCCATTGACTGCCATTGCAGTATCCAATGACTTAGGACTCGGATTGCACTTCCTATGGCTTCCACTAGATGTCAACAATCTTTAGAAATATTTCAGGCTTGTATTCGGAAAGATGATAGAGTAAGATCAGTGAGTGAGTGGATAGTGGAAAGTCCACAGACCTGTTTGCTGCGCATGACCGAGAGTGCGCCTTGCTTGTTTTTCATTTAAATTGACAAAGCTATTGTCCGGTTGAAATATTATTGATTATTATTACTAAAAAACAACCTGAGGATTGATTATAAACATCGGTTGATATTGATACTTACTGATACTTTTGGGATTTTTCATCTGCCTGTTGTGACTGCCTTGGAGCCATTTGGATTACTGAACAAAAACGCGCCAACAAACCAAGGTTTTTGGATATAGAGAGACTTTATCAAACAAAACAAACATTTATTGGGTAACTGGGAGTCTTGTGAGTGCAACATATGAAGATCAAAGTTAAGTGATTAATTTTAGTCACTATTTATGGCTTTTGTTACTCCTCTACTTGGCTTTTAACGGTTTGTAATGTTTTGTTTTGTTTAGCTGGGCGCTGTCCTCAGATAATTGCATGGTATGCTTTCGCCATAAAGACTTTTTGATATCTGACACAATGTTAACAAGAAGTTCATCTTTAAGCCGATGTATGACACTTTTATGTTTTTAATTTTTTTTATTATGAGTATTTCTGTTTTTTTTATTTGGAGCTAGCGTCCCACACCCCTAGAGAGGTTATTATTATTATTATTATATTATTATATTATTATATTATTTATTATTATTATTATTTATATTATTATTATTATTATTATTAATATATTGTTAACAAACCTCCAGACGAGCTTCAATGCCATACAACTCTCCTTCCCTGGCCTCCAACTGCTCTTAAATGCAAGTAAAACTAAATGCATGCTCTTCAACCGATCGCTGCATGCACCTGCCCAGCCGTTTATCATCACTACTCTGGACTGGTGTCAGGAAAATAACCTCACACTCAACGTCAACAAAACTAAGGAGATGATTGTGGACTTCAGGAAACAGCAGAGGGAACACCCCCCTATCCACATCGATGGAACAGTAGTGGAGAGGGTAGCAAGTTTTAAGTTCCTCGGCATACACATCACAGACAAACTGAATTGGTCCACTCACACTGACAGCGTCGTGAAGAAGGCGCAGCAGCGCCTCTTCAATCTCAGGAGGCTGAAGAAATTCGGCTTGTCACCAAAAGCACTCACAAACTTCTACAGATGCACAATCGAGAGCATCCTGGCGGGCTGTATCACCGCCTGGTACGGCAACTGCTCCGCCCTCAACCGTAAGGCTCTCCAGAGGGTAGTGAGGACTGCACAACGCATCACCGGGGGCAAACTACCTGCCCTCCAGGACACCTACACCACCCGATGTTACAGGAAGGCCATAAAGATCATCAAAGACATCAACCACCCGAACCACTGCCTGTTCACCCCGCTATCATCCAGAAGGCGAGGTCAGTACAGGTGCATCAAAGCTGGGACCGAGAGACTAAAAACAGCTTCTATCTCAAGGCCATCAGTCTGTTAAACAGCCACCACTAACATTGAGTGGCTGCTGCCAACACACTGTCATTGACACTGACCCAACTCCAGCCACTTTAATAATGGGAATTGATGGGAAGTTATGTAAATATATCACTAGCCACTTTAAACAATGCTACCTTATATAATGTTACTTACCCTACATTATTCATCTCATATGCATATGTATATACTGTACTCTACATCATCGACTGCATCCTTATGTAATACATGTATCACTAGCCACTAACTATGCCACTTTGTTTACTTTGTCTACACACTCATCTCATATGTATATACTGTACTCGATACCATCTACTGTATGCTGCTCTGTACCATGACTCATTCATATATCCTTATGTACATATTCCTTATCCCCTTACACTGTGTATAAGACAGTAGTTTTGGAATTGTTAGTTAGATTACTTGTTGGTTATCACTGCATTGTCGGAACTAGAAGCACAAGCATTTCGCTACACTCGCATTAACATCTGCTAACCATGTGTATGTGACAAATAAAATTTGATTTGATTTGACTGTTCTGACTTAGAATATGTGAACAACTACAAATACCTAGGTATCTGGTTAGACTGTAAACTCTCCTTCCAAACTCACATTAAGCATCTCCAATCCAAAATTAAATCTAGAATCGGCTACCCATTTCAAGCCTCCTTCCCTCATGCTGCTAAACTGACAATCCTACTTTCACCTAATCAAAGAATTATCCCAGCAGGAGAAGCTCTCCCTTGAGATAGATATATCGACCCCGAGCTGATCAAACCAGACCTTTTTTGATACAACCCCACAGATGAGCAACCCCACAGACAAGTCAAACCTCCCAGCACAGAGTACTACCCCCTCATTGAAATGAAGGATACATTTACCCAGCTAGAGGTAAGGCAGGTGGAGCTGGAAGAGCAGGTGATTACACTCCAGTCAGCACAGACCCAGACAACAGTCCAGCCCAACAACACCCCCTTAACCAGACCCGAGGGCTGGAGGTGGAGAGAGACATCTCTGCACTCTGGACTGTGGTGAGACAACTTCAACAATATAAAAAGAAAGAGCATGCGAAGAACAGTGCACTAGAGGAGCGGATCAGACTGCCGGAGGAGAGGGTGAGGGGGATGGCGTGTGACAGACAACATACCACTAGAGGTGGCCACCCCCGCAGTTAAGCCAGCAGAACAGCCCACCTCAGCTCCCGACAAAAGTCTCGACACCACAGCAGAACAGTCCACACCAGATCCTGACCATAGCCTCTACATCACAGCAGAACAGACAAATAAAGAACCCCAAGCCCAGCGGCTCTCACCCCCTCTGAGCACCCCCCCTGTCAGCCACCCTGATAGCCCTTCTGAGGACGTACACAAGACACAGATTTTTCTCCTTATGGACTCAAATGGGAAATATATACAAGAACATAATGTTTTCCTAAACACAGCGTGTCTATACTCTGGTGTCAAAACACCCAGGGCGCCCTTGACCTTCTGTCTGAGGATGAACTAAGTTCCCCTAGCCACTTAATAATAAACACAGGCACAAATGACCTGAGAACACAGCACTAAAGGGAGTGACTGAAAAAGCTTCTACTTTCCCCAAAGCACAAGTGGTTATCCCCACCCTACTTGAAAATAAAAGAGAGCCGCACACTCTTGGAGCTCAGAAGCAAAAATGTAATACCAACGTTTCGACAGCCAAGCTGTCTTCATCACGGTATAATCACAAACACTGTGGGATGACTCGTTTATATAGTGTCAAAAGACACAGGTGTCTGTAATCATGGCCAGGAGTGGCCTAATATCATTGGTTAATAATCAAATATTAAAATGTCATACAAAGAACAGCATACAAACAAATGGATAGCATACGATCATAGATTAATTTGACTATACAAGTTTACACACAATTACAATGGCAAAGTCACAATAATCACAAGAATGGCTTCAGATCAAAGTCTACGTTGAGACCGAAGGGCACAAGGGTCTTTAAATTAAAGATCCAGGCAGCCTCTCGTTTTAACAATAAATTATCAAGGTCACCCCCTCTCCTAGGGAGGGTGACATGTTCAATGCCAATATAACGTAGAGACAAAATCGAGTGGCCTGCCTCGAAGAAGTGGGCAGCAACTGGATAAGTAAAGTTTTTACACCTAATGGTGTTACCATGCTCTGAGATACCGTACTTTTAATTTGCGCTTTGTTTTACCTACATCATTTTTACCACAAGGACAAGTTATAAGATAAATAACTGCCTTAGTGGAGCACGTAATAACACCTTTTATTGGGATCGATTTCCCTGTTTGTGGGTGTTTGAAGGATCTACATTTATAAGTGCCATTGCATTGAGCACAGCCATTACATTTGTAATTTCCATCCAGTAGGGGCGCAAATAGACATTGTTCAGGAATATCTTGGGGTGGTAAATCAGATTTTACCAATTGGTCTCTGAGATTTCTGCCCCGTGAGAATACGACCAAGGGAAGGTCCGAAAACACATTATCGAGACTATCATCGGATTTTAGGATGTGCCAATGTTTGAACAATTCCCTTAATTTGTTCAGAGCACTTTGAATAGCGGGTAGTTAGAACGCAAGAATGCGTCTTTTTGCGAGACTGACCTTGAAAAAGTTCATGTCTCGTTTTGTTTTGAATTTTCTCAATGGCAATATTAATCTGATCATTCTTGTAGCCGCTCTCCTTGAACTTTCTTTGCGTCTCAGCCATATTTCTGTCGAAATGGGACTGTTTTTTGCAAATTATTTTGATTCGACAGAATTGGCTGTAGGGCAAACTATTTTTTAAAGGAAGTGGGTGACAACTATCAGCCCTCAACAAACTGTTACGATCAGTAGGTTTCCTGTAAAGATCAGTGTATAGAACATTATCTTCACACAAGATCAGAAGATCAAGAAAACTGATTCGACGTGTATCAGATTGCATAGTAAATCTCAGATGCTCAGAACAGGAGTTAAGAAAAGCATGGAATGTCTGGAGCTGTTTTGCATCACCCCTCCATAGAACAAAAATATCATCAATATACCGTTTCCAAATAATGATGTGAGGCAATATTTTTTTTTTGAGAGGTATTGAAAATAGACTGTTTCTCCATGTAACCCACATACAAATGAGCATAGTTAGGAGCCATGGGGGATCCCATAGCAGTACCTTTAGTCTGAATAAAGAAATAATTTAGAAACATGAAATAGTTATGCGTGAGTACTATTTCAGCCAATGTTACAATGCAGCCCTGGAAGGTAGTCTTCCGGGTTGGAGCGAGCAGTCGGTCGCATCGACACTTCTCGCTCTGCAGGTAGTATAACTTTTTCATTACATTTCATTACATTTCATTATAGCACAACGGTTTGATTTGTCTAAATCTTAGCAATTTCTTCTTAGCTAGCTACATAGCCGTCTTTGTATCAAAGATAATTGCGTAATTATCGTATTTTGCCGTCCTAACGTAGTCTTCACTAGCCAGCTAGCTAACGTCCACTGATTAGCTGCACTGGAGAAACTATTACACTCAACTGAACGACTTGATTAGTGTAGTGATAGCTAGCTACATAGCTGTCTTTGCTGTCTTCGTATCCAAGATAATTGTGTAGTTTAGAGTGTGTAGTCTTAGAGTGATTATCTTAATTTACAGAGGTTAGCTAGCCAGCTATTTGTCGTCCTTAACGTAGGAGACTCTGCTAGCTAGCCAACAGCTAGCCAACAGCTAGCCAACAGCTAGCCAACGTCTTCTGAATAGACTCAACAACCCGGTCGCATTCACAGGTAGTATCACATTTTCATTTTATTTCATTACAGTATAACGGTTTGATTTGTTTGATCGTAGCTAGCTACATAGCTAGCTACATAGCCGTCTTTGTATCAAAGATAATTGTGTAGTCTAGAGCGATTTTCTAGGTTAGCTAGCCAGCTATTGTCATTCTTTTAACGCAACGTAACGTAAACAACACTACTAGCTAGCCAGCTAGCCCCCGAATAGCAGCACTGTCGAAACTATTACACTCAACGGAACGACTTGGTTAGTGTAGTGTCAACAACGCACCCACTGCCAGCTAGCCTACTTCAGCAGTACTGTATCATTTTAATCATTTTAGTCAATAAGATTCTTGCTACGTAAGCTTAACTTTCTGAACATTCGAGACGTGTAGTCCACTTGTCATTCCAATCTCCTTTGCATTAGCGTAGCCTCTTCTGTAGCCTGTCAACTATGTGTCTGTCTATCCCTGTTCTCTCCTCTCTGCACAGACCATACAAACGCTCCACACCGCGTGGCCGCGGCCACCCTAATCTGGTGGTCCCAGCGCGCACGACCCACGTGGAGTTCCAGGTCTCCGGTAGCCTCTGGAACTGCCGATCTGCGGCCAACAAGGCAGAGTTCATCTCAGCCTATGCCTCCCACCAGTCCCTCGACTTCTTGGCACTGACGGAAACATGGATCACCACAGACAACACTGCTACTCCTACTGCTCTCTCTTCGTCCGCCCACATGTTCTCGCACACCCCGAGAGCTTCTGGTCAGCGGGGTGGTGGCACCGGGATCCTCATCTCTCCCAAGTGGTCATTCTCTCTTTCTCCCCTTACCCATCTGTCTATCGCCTCCTTTGAATTCCATGCCGTCACAGTTACCAGCCCTTTCAAGCTTAACATCCTTATCATTTATCGCCCTCCAGGTTCCCTCGGAGAGTTCATCAATGAGCTTGATGCCTTGATAAGCTCCTTTCCTGAGGACGGCTCACCTCTCACAGTTCTGGGCGACTTTAACCTCCCCACGTCTACCTTTGACTCATTCCTCTCTGCCTCCTTCTTTCCACTCCTCTCCTCTTTTGACCTCACCCTCTCACCTTCCCCCCTACTCACAAGGCAGGCAATACGCTCGACCTCATCTTTACTAGATGCTGTTCTTCCACTAACCTCATTGCAACTCCCCTCCAAGTCTCCGACCACTACCTTGTATCCTTTTCCCTCTCGCTCTCATCCAACACCTCCCACACTGCCCCTACTTGGATGGTATCGCGCCGTCCCAACCTTCGCTCTCTCTCCCCCGCTACTCTCTCCTCTTCCATCCTATCATCTCTTCCCTCCGCTCAAACCTTCTCCAACCTATCTCCTGATTCTGCCTCCTCAACCCTCCTCTCCTCCCTCTCTGCATCCTTTGACTCTCTATGTCCCCTATCCTCCAGGCCGGCTCGGTCCTCCCCTCCCGCTCCGTGGCTCGATGACTCATTGCGAGCTCACAGAACAGGGCTCCGGGCAGCCGAGCGGAAATGGAGGAAAACTCGCCTCGCTGCGGACCTGGCATCCTTTCACTCCCTCCTCTCTACATTTTCCTCCTCTGTCTCTGCTGCTAAGGCCACTTTCTACCACTCTAAATTCCAAGCATCTGCCTCTAACCCTAGGAAGCTCTTTGCCACCTTCTTCTCACTCCTGAATCCCCCCCCCTCCTCCCTCTCTGCAGATGACTTTGTCAACCATTTTGAAAAGAAGGTCGACGACATCCGATCCTCGTTTGCTAAGTCAAACGACACCGCTGGTTCTGCTCACACTGCCCTACCCTGTGCTCTGACCTCTTTCTCACCTCTCTCTCCAGATGAAATCTCGCGTCTTGTGACGGCCGGCCGCCCAACAACCTGCCCGCTTGACCCTATCCCCTCCTCTCTTCTCCAGACCATTTCCGGAGACCTTCTCCCTTACCTCACCTCGCTCATCAACTCATCCCTGACTGCTGGCTACGTCCCTTCCGTATTCAAGAGAGCGAGAGTTGCACCCCTTCTGAAAAAACCTACACTCGATCCCTCCGATGTCAACAATTACAGACCAGTATCCCTTCTTTCTTTTCTCTCCAAAACTCTTGAACGTGCCGTCCTTGGCCAGCTCTCCCACTATCTCTCTCTGAATGACCTTCTTGATCCAAAACAGTCAGGTTTCAAGACTAGTCATTCAACTGAGACTGCTCTCCTCTGTATCACGGAGGCGCTCCGCACTGCTAAAGCTAACTCTCTCTCCTCTGCTCTCATCCTTCTAGATCTATCGGCTGCCTTCGATACTGTGAACCATCAGATCCTCCTCTCCACCCTCTCCGAGTTGGGCATCTCCGGCGCGGCCCACGCTTGGATTGCGTCCTACCTGACAGGACGCTCCTACCAGGTGGCGTGGCGAGAATCTGTCTCCTCACCACGCGCTCTCACCACTGGTGTCCCCCAGGGCTCTGTTCTAGGCCCTCTCCTATTCTCGCTATACACCAAGTCACTTGGCTCTGTCATAACCTCACATGGTCTCTCCTATCATTGCTATGCAGACGACACACAATTAATCTTCTCCTTTCCCCCTTCTGATGACCAGGTGGCGAATCGCATCTCTGCATGTCTGGCAGACATATCAGTGTGGATGACGGATCACCACCTCAAGCTGAACCTCGGCAAGACGGAGCTGCTCTTCCTCCCGGGGAAGGACTGCCCATTCCATGATCTCACCATCACGGTTGACAACTCCCAGAGCGCTAAGAACCTTGGCGTGATCCTGGACAACACCCTGTCGTTCTCAACCAACATCAAGGCGGTGGCCCGTTCCTGTAGGTTCATGCTCTACAACATCCGCAGAGTACGACCCTGCCTCACACAGGAAGCGGTGCAGGTCCTAATCCAGGCACTTGTCATCTCCCGTCTGGATTACTGCAACTCGCTGTTGGCTGGGCTCCCTGCCTGTGCCATTAAACCCCTTCAACTCATCCAGAACGCCGCAGCCCGTCTGGTGTTCAACCTTCCCAAGTTCTCTCACGTCACCCCGCTCCTCCGTTCTCTCCACTGGCTTCCAGTTGAAGCTCGCATCCGCTACAAGACCATGGTGCTTGCCTACGGAGTTGTGAGGGGAACGGCACCTCAGTACCTCCAGGCTCTGATCAGGCCCTACACCCAAACAAGGGCACTGCGTTCATCCACCTCTGGCCTGCTCGCCTCCCTACCACTGAGGAAGTACAGCTCCCGCTCAGCCCAGTCAAAACTGTTCGCTGCTCTGGCCCCCCAATGGTGGAACAAACTCCCTCACGACGCCAGGACAGCGGAGTCAATCACCACCTTCCAGAGACACCTGAAACCCCACCTCTTTAAGGAATACCTAGGATAGGATAAGTAATCCCTCTCACCCCCCCCCCCTTTAAGATTTAGATGCACTATTGTAAAGTGACTGTTCCACTGGATGTCATAAGGTGAATGCACCAATTTGTAAGTCGCTCTGGATAAGAGCGTCTGCTAAATGACTTAAATGTAAATGTAAATGTTCATTAGGGTCACGTTGCAGAAGAAAATGTTCCATAGCTTCAATACCGCCCTCGTGTGGAATATTAGTGTATAATGACTCAACATCAAATGTAACTAACAAGGTATTCTAAGGGAGAGGATCAAGAGATTCAATGATAGAGATCATACTGCTGGTGTCCTTTACAAAGGAGGGGAGCTGTTCTGCGACCATACTGCTGGTGTCCTTTACAAAGGAGGGTAGCTGTTTTGCGAGTGGTCTAATGAAAAAGTCAACAAAAGTAGATAGAGGGGCTGTTACTGCATCAATGCCCGTTACAATAGAGAGTGCCCACCCTACTACCTCAAAAAGACTTCAACCCTGCTACCATACAGTGGGTTAACGCAAGTATTTCCCTTGACTGTGCCTCAAAACCAAATGTTTTCCTGGCCCACCACTCCACCTTGGACTTGAACAGCCTCTATGACCAGGTCCACCACTGCCCAGACTCTGAAGGACATCTCTCTCAAACGCAGCCCCAACACTTCACACAGGAGCAACATATTAATAGACAACCCACCCAGACCAGCGAGACCCCCCCCCCCGGGACCTACGCATACAGGACCCACGCAGAGAGGACCTTCATCCAGACCACAACACCACCAACCACATACACACCCCCACCCCAACCAATCAACACCCCCTAGACCTATGCCCCTCCTGCCCACTCCATGTACCCCACCCCCTCAAAGAGGGCCTCAACATTGAAGACACACATACGTCCAGGCCGTGAGTGGGCAAACAGGCCCAAGCCCCACTCTTACACCAGCGCATGCCAATGGTATGTACCAGATGCTCAGCAGGCTCTGCTCACACCTACTGGCCTGAGGCCAAACCACACAACCAACCACATTGGACACTCTATAGAACACAAAACCTTCACTATCTCATCCTGGAATATCCAAGGCCTGAGGTCATCTGAGGTCATCTGCCTTTGGCCTAAAGAGCAGGAACCTGGACTTCATCAAAGAAATCGGAAATACAGACATTGTCATCCTACAAGAAACCTGGTATAGAAGAGACTGACCAACTGGTTGCCCTCTAGGTTACAGAGAGCTGGTAGTCCCATCCAACAAACTACCAGGTGTGAAACAGAGAAGGGACTCAGGGGATATGCTATGTTGTGCATCTCTGAATGCACATGGGTGGCTGTCTGCTTCTGCCTGCAGAGACCCAGGGCCTTTGTGTAATAGTGTGTGCCAACCCAAATTACACGTTGCATAAACTCAGGACCTCCCTGTCAGATCCAGCCTCGGCTCCAAGGGCAACGCACAGGAGGAGGCCACAGCGCAAAGAAGGAGGCCACAGCGCACAGGAGGAGGCCACAGCGCACAGGAGGAGGCCACAGCGCACAGGAGGAGGCCACAGCGCACAGGAGGAGGCCACAGCGCACAGGAGCAGGCCACAACGCACAGGAGCAGGCCACAACGCACAGGAGGAGGCCACAACGCACAGGAGGGGGCCACAACGCACAGGAGGACCTGAATATAGAGATGGACCTGGGCCACCTAGGACCTGAATATAGAGATGGACCTGAGCCACCTAGGTCCTGAATATAGAGATGGACCTGGGCCACCTAGGTCCTGAATATAGAGATGGACCTGGGCCACCTAAGTCCTGAATATAGAGATGGACCTGGGCCACCTAGGTCCTGAATATAGAGATGGACCTGGGCCACCTAGGTCCTGAATAAGGATTTTTTTGGCAAACAATCTGGCGCTTCAGAAATCAGCTTATTGACATGTTAGCAGAGTCAATGATATGAACTAGATCAGCACTCCTACTCTGAGACGGCAGTTTTGGATCAAATAACTGTGAGCGTACCAAGTAATTAGGCGTCACTCTAAAGCGGGAAGGTGGAATAAACGAGTCAGGAGTAGGTTTTTCTGATTGAACACGGTTCTCTATTGAGGGTATTTTGTCAACAAAAACATTCTAACATAATCAATGAAAAATCTTCCAAGGAAAAAAACACATCTTCTTCTCCAGATGAAACAATAACACAATAGGATAATCTTTAAACTACAACAAACATAAATCATGGGTTTGTCACCGTCTTCGTGGTTCTTTCAGTACAGCTTCATCTCTCTCGGTGGCCATCTTCAAGAGTTTCCTCCCTCTCTGCTGCTTCCATTCTCTCTTTTATAGGGGAAGGAGAGTATCTCATTAGTACCGTCAGCTGTGCTTAATTGACTCTGGTTACCTTGTCTCCCATGCTTTGTTGGGCTACTATCCATGAGCCCAGCCTGCCCTCTAGTGGTCCTTCCACATAACATTACATGGACAGAGTGGACCTGATCCTTGCTTCACATTTTCAAACAGTCCATTTATATTTTCCTACAGGGCTAAACAGTTGGATGAGTTTTTTTTCCTCACCTGACTAGCCTAGTTTCACTGCCAAAAATAAAACTAAAGCATCTAGTGTTCAGCGAAATAAAAACAAAATGTCAAATACAGTTAGCCTAGTCAAATAATTAACATTCAGTCACATTAACCGTTACTCTCTCGCAAGATTTCCACAAACGGTCTGTATGTAGCCAAACGTAGCTGCTGCTCATGTTGGTATCTGTACTGATGACACAAACGCCATGACAGCGAGACAGAGTGGAGTGGTAACATGCATGCAAGCAGTTGGTCCCGACTCCACTTGGGTACACTGCAGCATCCACCGAGAGGCTCTTGCTGCCAAGGGAATGCCTGATAGCTTGAAAGATGTTTTGGACACTACAGTGAAAAGGGTTCACTTTGTTAAATGCAAGGACCCTGACCCTGTGTATTTTCTGCACTCTGCAATGATATGGGCAGCTACCATTTAATGCTTGTACAACATACAGAAGTGGGTTGGTTATCAAGGGGCAAAGTATAGCTTAAAGTTCTTTACTGACCATCATTTTCACTTGTCTGACCACTTGCATGAGTTTCTCACACGACTGGCCTATCTGGGTGATGTTTTTTCTTGCCTGAATGATCTGAATTGAGGATTACAGGGACTCTGCAACTATATGCAATGTGCGGGACAGAATTGAGACTTTAAGAACTTGAAGCTCTTCTCTGTCTGCATTAACAATACAGGTCTTTGCATCATTGTATGATTTTTTGTGTGTGCAAATGAACTCAAGCTTACGGATAATGTCAAATGTGATATAGCGAAGCACCTGAGTGAGTTGGGTGCGCAATTCCGCAGGTATTTTCCCAAAACGGATGACACAAACAACTGTATTCATGATCCATTTCATGCCCTGCGTCCAGTCCACTTACCGATAAATGTTTGGCATAGTGTGTGTGTGGCAGGACAACCATAATGGCAAAAAACAACATTTGAGAGTGTGCTGACCCTGGTGCTAGAGGGAGCACAGCTGGAGGTTAAATGTTTGAAGGGGTACGGGACTATATCAAGTTTGGGAACCACTTTAGTGTGGTAGAGTAGGCGGCTCTGAAACGGAAATCACAGGGATAGACATCCCACAAAAATAATGTACTGTATCCTCCTCACCACTGATCTCAGACCAGATCTTGTTCCTCCAGGTGTCAACACAGATGAATACCACCAGGCCTGAAGACAGCAGGAACAGTAGGCCCAGCATGTTCAGGGCAATGAATCTGGAAAATAGAGGACAGCAGTGTGTTCTCTGTCCACATGCTCTAGAGTAGAGAAGAGGATGATGCCTTCCTTACTAAATGCCCCGTGAAGGTTTTTAGCTCCTAACATTTAGGCTCTCTCCACTGATTTCGTAGATTTAAACTGAATTACACAGATTCAATGTAAATTTAAATTAAAGGGATACTACAAGACTCTGGTATTACCCACAGTCAGATGGACTTCTGGATTTTGGCCCATTCCTCCATGCAGATCTCCTCTAGAGCAGTGATGTTTTGGGGCTGTCAACTCCCTCCAAAGATTTTCTATGGGGTTGAGATCTGGAGACTGGCTAGGGCATTCCAGGACCTTGAAATGCTTCTTATGAAGCCACTCCTTCGTTGCCCGGGCGATGTGTTTGGGATCATTGTCATGCTGAAAAACCCAGCCAGTCATCTTCAATGCCCTTGCTGATGTTAGACTTTGTTACTTTTGTCCCAGCTCTCTGCAGGTCATTCACTAGGTCCCCCCCGTATGGTTCTGGGATTTTTGCTCACCGTTCTTGTGATCATTTTGACCCCACAGGGTGAGATCTTGCGTGGAGCCCCAAATCGAGGGAGAAAATCAGTGGTCTGGTATGTCTTCCATTTCCTAATAATTTCTCCCACAGTTGATTTCTTCAAACCAAGCTGCTTACCTATTGCAGATTCAGTCTTCCCAGCCTGGTGCAGGTCTACAATTTTTTTTCTGGTGTCCTTTGACAGCTCTTTGGTCTTGGCCATAGTGGAGTTTGACTGTTTGAGGTTGTGGACAGGTGTCTTTTATACTGATAACAAGTTCAAACAGGTGCCATTAATACAGGAAACGAGAGGAGGACAGAGGAGCCTCTTAAAGAAGAAGTTACAGGTCTGTGAGAGCCAGAAATCTTGCTTGTTTGTAGGTGACCAAATACTTATTTTCCACCATAATTTGCAAATAAATGAATTAAATCCTACAATGTGATTTTCTGGATTTTTTTTTCTAATTTTGTCTGTCATAGTTGAAGTGTACCTATGATGAAAATTACAGGCCTCTCATATTTTTAAGTGGGAGAACTTGCACAATTGGTGGCTGACTAAATACCTTTTTGCCCCACTGTATATCTCACTGGTCATCCCCAAAGCCTTTCCTTCCAGTTCTCTCCTGCCAATGACTGGAACGAAATGCGCAAGTTGAAGTTGGGAGTCATATCTCCCTCACTAACTTTAAGCATCAGCTGTCAGAGCAGCTTACTGTAGCTGTACACAGCCCATCTGTAAATGGCACACCCAACTACCTACCTCATCCCCATATCTTTTTTATTTACTTTTGTTCTTTTGCACACCAGTATTTTGCACATCCTCATCTGCACATATATCACTCCATCGTTAATTTGCTAAATTGTAATTACTTCGCTACTATTGGCCTATTTATTGCTTTACCTCCTTACTCCATTTGCACACACCGTATATAGATTTTTCTATTGTGTTATTGACTGTACTTTTGTTTATTCCATGTAACTCTGTGTTGTTTTTCGTCGCACTGCTTTACTTTATCTTGGCCAGGTTGCAGTTGTAAATGAGAAATTGTTCTCATCTGGCCTAAATAAAGGTGAAAAAAAGTATCTGCGTGCAGTATGAAGGAAGTTAGTGGTAGTTTCACAAGCCAATGTTAACTCGCAATAGCGCAAAGGAAGTCTATAGGTACGATACCAGAATGTTGCAGAACCCCTTTAAGTGTCTCAATAAAATAAAATACAATCAGAGATGCTAGCAGGTGGTAAAAGAAAGTTCCTGAAGCACTTATGATCAAATGCAATGGGCTGCTTCACAGCAGCTGAAGTTTCCTTTTGTTTAACATGTCCCAAACATCCTGTGTAGACAGTGGTGTAAAAAGTACTCAATTGACAATAAAAAATGTAAAAAATGAAAGATTCCTTACTAGAAAATGACTCAAGTAAAGGTGAAAGTCACCCAGTAAAATACTACTTGAGTAAAAGTCTAAAAGAATTTGGTTTTAAATGTTCATAAGTATTAAAAGTAAACTGAATTGCTAAAATGTACTTAAGTATCAAAAGTAAAAAACATTTCAAATTCCTTATTTTAAGCAAACCTATCAGGGAAATGACCGGACCAAGGTGCAGCCTGGTGAGAGGACATTATCCTTTTATTTTGATTGACCGGACCAAGGTGCAGCGTGGTGAGCAGACATTATCCTTTTATTTTGAATGACCGGACCAAGGTGCAGCGTGGTGAGCAGACATTATCCTTTTATTTTGAATGACCGGACCAAGGTGCGGCGTGGTGAGCAGACATGATCCTTTTATTTTGAATGACCAGACCAAGGTGCAGAGTGGGGAGCGTACATTAACCTTTTATTTTGAATGACCGGACCAAGGTGCAGAGTGGGGAGCGTACATTATCCTTTTATTTTTGAATGACCGGACCAAGGTGCAGAGTGGGGAGCGTACATTATCCTTTTATTTTGAATGACCGGACCAAGGTGCAGAGTGGGGAGCGTACATTATCCTTTTATTTTGAATGACCGGACCAAGGTGCAGAGTGGGGAGCGTACATTATCCTTTTATTTTGAATGACCGGACCAAGGTGCAGAGTGGGGAGCGTACATTATCCTTTTATTTTGAATGACCGGACCAAGGTGCAGAGTGGGGAGCGTACATTATCCTTTTATTTTGAATGACCGGACCAAGGTGCAGAGTGGGGAGCGTACATTATCCTTTTATTTTGAATGACCGGACCAAGGTGCAGAGTGGGGAGCGTACATTATCCTTTTATTTTGAATGACCGGACCAAGGTGCAGAGTGGGGAGCGTACATTATCCTTTTATTTTGAATGACCGGACCAAGGTGCAGAGTGGGGAGCAGACATTATCCTTTTATTTTGAATGACCGGACCAAGGTGCAGAGTGGGGAGCGTACATTATCCTTTTATTTTGAATGACCGGACCAAGGTGCAGAGTGGGAGCGTACATTATCCTTTTATTTTGAATGACCGGACCAAGGTGCAGAGTGGGAGCGTACATTATCCTTTTATTTTGAATGACCGGACCAAGGTGCAGAGTGGGGAGCGTACATTATCCTTTTATTTTGAATGACCGGACCAAGGTGCAGAGTGGGGAGCGTACATTATCCTTTTATTTTGAATGACCGGACCAAGGTGCAGAGTGGGGAGCGTACATTATCCTTTTATTTTGAATGACCGGACCAAGGTGCAGAGTGGGGAGCGTACATTATCCTTTTATTTTGAATGACCGGACCAAGGTGCAGAGTGGGGAGCGTACATTATCCTTTTATTTTGAATGACCGGACCAAGGTGCAGAGTGGGGAGCGTACATTATCCTTTTATTTTGAATGACCGGACCAAGGTGCAGAGTGGGGAGCGTACATTATCCTTTTATTTTGAATGACCGGACCAAGGTGCAGAGTGGGGAGCGTACATTATCCTTTTATTTTGAATGACCGGACCAAGGTGCAGAGTGGGGAGCGTACATTATCCCTTTATTTTGAATGACCGGACCAAGGTGCAGAGTGGGGAGCGTACATTATCCTTTTATTTTGAATGACCGGACCAAGGTGCAGAGTGGAGCGTACATTATCCTTTTATTTTGAATGACCGGACCAAGGTGCAGAGTGGGGAGCGTACATTATCCTTTTATTTTGAATGACCGGACCAAGGTGCAGAGTGGGGAGCGTACATTATCCTTTTATTTTGAATGACCGGACCAAGGTGCAGAGTGGGGAGCGTACATTATCCTTTTATTTTGAATGACCGGACCAAGGTGCAGAGTGGGGAGCGTACATTATCCTTTTATTTTGAATGACCGGACCAAGGTGCAGAGTGGGGAGCGTACATTATCCTTTTATTTTGAATGACCGGACCAAGGTGCAGAGGGGGGAGCGTACATTATCCTTTTATTTTGAATGACCGGACCAAGGTGCAGAGTGGGGAGCGTACATTATCCTTTTATTTTGAATGACCGGACCAAGGTGCAGAGTGGGGAGCGTACATTATCCTTTTATTTTGAATGACCGGACCAAGGTGCAGAGTGGGGAGCGTACATTATCCTTTTATTTTGAATGACCGGACCAAGGTGCAGAGTGGGGAGCGTACATTATCCTTTTATTTTGAATGACCGGACCAAGGTGCAGAGTGGGGAGCGTACATTATCCTTTTATTTTGAATGACCGGACCAAGGTGCAGAGTGGGGAGCGTACATTATCCTTTTATTTTGAATGACCGGACCAAGGTGCAGAGTGGGGAGCGTACATTATCCTTTTATTTTGAATGACCGGACCAAGGTGCAGAGTGGGGAGCGTACATTATCCTTTTATTTTGAATGACCGGACCAAGGTGCAGAGTGGGGAGCGTACATTATCCTTTTATTTTGAATGACCGGACCAAGGTGCAGAGTGGGGAGCGTACATTATCCTTTTATTTTGAATGACCGGACCAAGGTGCAGAGTGGGGAGCGTACATTATCCTTTTATTTTGAATGACCGGACCAAGGTGCAGAGTGGGGAGCGTACATTATCCTTTTATTTTGAATGACCGGACCAAGGTGCAGAGTGGGGAGCGTACATTATCCTTTTATTTTGAATGACCGGACCAAGGTGCAGAGTGGGGAGCGTACATTATCCTTTTATTTTGAATGACCGGACCAAGGTGCAGAGTGGGGAGCGTACATTATCCCTTTATTTTGAATGTCGCCAACAAAAACAAGAAACACCAAATACGATTGTGAAGCTGACTAGGGATATACAGGCCACTAACAAAGTCAACTACCCACAAAATAATGCCTAAGTATGATTCCCCTCAGAGACAACGATAGACAGCTGTCCCTGATTGAGAACCATACTCGGCCAAAACATAGAAACAGAAATCATAGAAATAAAGAAACTAGAATGCCCACCCTAGTCACACCCTGGCCTAACCAAAAAGAGAATAAAAGCCTCTATGGCCAGGGCGTGACAAAACCAGGCAATTCATTTTTTAAATTCATTTACTGATTGCCAGGGGCACACTCCAACACTCAGACATAATTTACAAACAAAGCATTTGTGTTTAGTGAGTCAGCCAGATCAGAGGCAGTAGGGATGACCAGGAATGTTCTCTTGATAAGTGTGTGAATTAGACCATTTTCCTGTCAAAATGTAACTAGTACTTTTGGGTGTCAGGGAAAATGTAAGGAGTAAAAAGCACGTTATTGTCTTTAGGAATGTAGTAAAGTAAAAGTTGTCAAAAATATAAACAGTAAAGTAAAGTACAGATACCCCTAAAAACTACTTAAGTAGTACTTTAAAGTATTTACTGAGAGCACACTGCCACATTGACTTTAGGATAATAAGGGGCAGAAAACAAGAAGAAAGAACCTCAGGAGGGAGAACTGAGATTTTTTTCTTGACCAAATGACACAAAGGACATGAAGGTAAACCTCTGTTTGGTAATCAGGACGTAATCAGTGATGTGTGTTGCTCACCACATGCAGCTCAATGTCTATGGAAAGGTATACTATGACCTTTCAGAGAGGAGTAGGGACAGAGAGGAGTAGGGACGGAGAGGAGTAGGGACGGGGCGGAGAGGAGTAGGGAAGGGAGGGAGAGGAGTAGGGAAGGGGCGGAGAGGAGTAGGGAAGGGCGGAGAGGAGTAGGGAAGGGGAGGAGAGGAGGGTAGGGAAGGGGCGGAGAGGAGTAGGGAAGGGGGAGAGGAGTAGGGAAGGGGCGGAGTGGGAGTAGGGAAGGGGCGGAGAGGAGTAGGGAAGGGGCGGAGAGGAGTAGGGAAGGGCGGAGAGAAGTAGGGAAGGGGCGGAGAGGAGTAGGGAAGGGAGGGAGAGGGTAGGGAGGAGGGAAGGGGAGAGGAGTAGGGAAGGGGGGAGAGGAGTAGGGAAGGGAAGGGAGGAGAGGAGTAGGGAAGGGGGAGGAGAGGAGTAGGGAAGGGGCGGAGAGGAGTAGGGAAGGGGCGGAGGGAGTAGGGAAGGGGAGGGAGAGGAGTAGGGAAGGGGAGAGGAGAGGAGTAGGGAGTAGGGCGGAGAGGAGTAGGGAGTAGGGAGGGAGAGGAGTAGGGAAGGAGAGGAGTAGGGAAGGGGCGGAGAGGAGTAGGGAAGGGGCGGAGAGGAGTAGGGAAGGGGGGCGGAGAGGAGTAGGGAAGGAGGGCGGAGAGGAGTAGGGGCGGAGAGGAGTAGGGAAGGGGAGGAGAGGATTAGGGACAGAGAGGAGTAGGGAAGGACGGAGAGGAGTAGGGAAGGACGAGAGGAGAGGAGTAGGGAAGGGGCGGAGAGGAGTAGGGAAGGGAGCGGAGAGGAGGGTAGGGAACAGAGGGCGGAGAGGAGTAGGGACAGAGGAGAGAGGAAGGGGCGGAGAGGTAGGGAGGGTCGGAGAGGAGTAGGGGGGGGAGGGAGTAGGGAGGGGAGGGAGTAGGGAAGGGAGGAGTAGGGAAGGGAACGGAGAGAGAGGGAAGAGGAGAGGAGGAGTAGGGAAGGGGGGAGAGGGTAGGGACGGATGGAGAGGGAAGGGGCGGAGAGGAGTAGGGAGGGCGGAGAGGAGTAGGGAAGGGGCGGAGAGGAGTAGGGAAGGGGCGGAGAGGAGTAGGGAAGTAGGGAGGGCGGAGAGGAGTAGGGAAGGGGCGGAGAGGAGTAGGGAAGGGGCGGAGAGAAGTAGGGAAGGGGAAGGAGAGGAGTAGGGAAGGGCGGAGAGGAGTAGGGAAGGGGCGGAGAGGGTAGGGAAGGGGAGAGTGGTAGGGTAGGGAAGAGAGGAGTAGGGAAGGAGGAGAGGGAGTAGGGAAGGGACGGAGAGGAGGAGGAGGGAAGGGGGACAGGGAGGAGTAGGGAGTAGGGAAGGGGCGGAGAGGAGTAGGGAAGGGGAGAGAGAGGAGTAGGGAAGGGGGAGAGGAGTAGGGAAGGGGAGAGGGTAGGGAAGGGAGGGGAGAGAGGAGTAGGACGGAGAGGAGTAGGGTAGGGAGGGGAAGGGACAGGAGAGGAGTAGGGAAGGGGGAGGGGAGGAGTAGGGAAGGGCGGAGAGGTAGGAGGGACGGAGAGGAGTAGGGAAGGGGGGGGGAGAGGAGTAGGGAAGGGGACGGAGGAGGGGGGGCGGAGAGGAGTAGGGAAGGGACGGAGAGGAGTAGGGAAGGGAGGGAAAGGGAGAGAGGAGTAGGGAGGGACGGAGAGGAGTAGGGGAAGGGAGTAGGGAAGGGAGAGGGTAGGGAAGGGGATGAGAGGAGTAGGGAAGGGACGGAGAGGAGTAGGGAAGGAAGGAGAGGAGTAGGGAGGGACGGAGAGGAGTAGGGAAGGGGCGGAGAGGAGTAGGGAAGGGGCAGAGGAGTAGGGAAGGGACGGAGAGGAGTAGGGAAGGGGCGAGAGGAGTAGGGAAGGGACGGAGAGGAGTAGGGAAGGGAAGGAGAGGAGTAGGGAAGGGGGAGAGGAGTAGGGAAGGACGGAGAGGAGTAGGGAAGGAAAGGAGGGAGGAGTAGGGAAGGGATGCAGAGGAGTAGGGAAGGGAGGAGAGGAGTAGGGAAGGGAGGAGAGGAGTAGGGAAGGGAGGGAGAGGAGTAGGGAAGGAACGCAGAGGAGTAGGGAAGTAGGAGTAGGGAAGGGGGGAGAGGAGTAGGGGAAGGGCGGAGAGGAGTAGGGAAGGGAAGGGAGAGAGGAGTAGGGAAGGGATGGGGGAGGAGGGAGTAGGGAAGGACGCAGAGGAGTAGGAAAGGAGAGGAGGGAGAGGAGTAGGAAAGGACGGAGAGGAGTAGGGAAGTAGGGAAGGGGCGGAGTAGGGAAGGGAGAGGAGTAGGGAAGGGAAGGGGACGGAGTGGGGGTAGGGAAGGGACGGAGAGGAGTAGGGGGAGTAGGGGGAGGCAGAGGAGTAGGGAAGGGGCGGAGAGGAGTAGGGGAAGAGACGGAGAGGAGTAGGGAAGGGACGGAGAGGAGTAGGGAAGGGAGGGAGAGGAGTAGCTGCACTGGAGAAACTATCACACTCAACTGAACGACTTGATTAGTTTAGTGTTAGCTAGGCTACATAGCTGTCTTTGCTGGATCATCGTATCCAAGATAATTGTGTTGTTCAGGTTTAGAGTGTGTAGTCTTAGAGTGATTATCTTAATTTACCGAGGTTAGCTATCCAGCTATTTGTCGTCCTAACGTAGGTGACTCTGCTAGCTAGCCAACAGCTAGCCAACGCTAGGGAACGTCTTAGGTATAGAACTCAACTACCCGGTCGCACTCACAGGTAGTATCACATTTTCACTTCATTTCATTACAGTACAACGGTTTGATTTGTTTGATCGTAGCTAGGGCTACTTAGCTAGCTACATAGCCGGAGGGTCTTTGTATCAAAGATAATTGTGTAGGGAAGGGATTTTCAAGGTTAGGGCTAGCCATCTATTGGAGTTCTTTTAGGGACGCAACGTAGGGTAGGGTAAACAACACTGGAGCTAGCCTGCTAGTAGGGAAGGGGAGCAACACTGCAGAAACTATTACACTCAACGGAACGACTTGATTAGTGTAGTGTCAAGGAACGCACCCACTGCCAGCTGGCCTACTTCAGCAGTACTGTATCATTTTAATCATTTTTAGTCAATAAGATTCTTGGGGTAGCTTAACTTTCTGAACATAGGGAAGGGAGACGTGTAGTCCACTTGTCATTCCAATCTCCTTTGCATTAGCGTAGCCTCTTCTGTAGCCTGTCAACTATGTGTCTGTTTATCCCTGTTCTCTCCTCTCTGCACAGACCATACAAAGCTCCTCACCGCGTGGAGTAGGGAAGGGACTCTGGTGGTCCCAGGGAACGACCCACGTGGAGTTCCAGGTCTCCGGTAGCCTCTGGAACTGCCAATCTGCGGTCAACAAGGCAGAGTTCATCTCAGGGATGCCTCCCTCCAGTCCCTCGACTTCTTGGCACTGACGGAAACATGGATCACCACAGACAACACTGCTACTCCTACTGTAGGGAAGGTCCTCCCACGTGTAGGCACACCCCGAGAGCGTCTGGTAGGGGGCGGGGTGGTGGCACCGGGATCCTCATCTCTCCCAAGTGGTCATTCTCTCTTTCTCCCCTTACCCATCTGTCTATCGCCTCCTTTGAATTCCATGCTGTCACAGTTACTAGCCCTTTCAAGCTTAACATCCTTATCATTTATCGCCCTCCAGGTTCCCTCGGAGAGTTCATCAATGAGCTTGATGCCTTGATAAGCTCCTTTCCTGAGGACGGCTCACCTCTCACAGTTCTGGGCGACTTTAACCTCCCCTCGTCTACCTTTGACTCTTTCCTCTCTACCTCCTTCTTTCCACTCCTCTCCTCTTTTGACCTCACCCTCTCACCAGAGGGTACTCACAAGGCAGGCAATACGCTAGGGACCTCATCTTTACTAGATGCTGTTCTTCCACTAACCTCAGGGCAACTCCCCTCCAAGTCTCCGACCACTGCCTTGTATCCTTTTCCCTCTCGCTCTCATCCAACACCTAGGGACAGGGACGGAGAGGGAGGGGTAGGGCCGTCCCAACCTTCGAGGAGGGAAGGGACTCTCTCCTCTTCCATCCTATCATCTCTTCCCTCCGCTCAAACCTTCTCCCACCTAGGGATTCTGGGAGTCAGGGAACCCTCCCTCTCCTCCCTCTCTGCATCCCTTGACTCTCTATGTCCCCTAGGGTGCAGGCCGGCTCGGTCCTCCCCTCCCGCTCCGTGGCTCGATGACTCATTGGAGCTCACAGAACAGGGCTCCGGGCAGGGAGGGGCGGAAATGGAGGAAAGGGTAGGGCCTCCCTGCGGACCTGGCATCCTTTCACTCCCTCCTCTCTACATTTTCCTCCTCTGTCTCTGGGCTAAAGCCACTTTCTACCACGCTAAATTCCAAGCATCTGCCTCTAACCCTAGGAAGCTCTTTGCCACCTTCTCCTCCCTCCTGAATCCTCCGCCCCCTCCCCCCTCCTCCCTCTCTGCAGATGACTTAGTCAACCATTTTGAAAAGAAGGTCGACGACAGGGATCCTCGTTTGCTAAGTCAAACGACACCGCTGGGGCTCACACTGCCCTACCCTGTGCTCTGACCTCTTTCTCCCCTCTCTCTCCAGATGAAATCTAGGGCGTCTTGGGACGGCCGGCCGCCCAACAACCTGCCCGCTTGGGATCCCCTCCTCTCTTCTCCAGACCATTCCGGAGACCTTCTCCCTTACCTCACCTCGCTCATCAACTCATCCCTGACCGTTGGGACGTCCCTTCCGTCTTCAAGAGAGCGAGAGTTGCACCCCTTCTGAAAAAACCTACACTCGATCCCTCCGATGTCAACAATTACAGACCAGTATCCCTTCTTTCTTTTCTCTCCAAAACTCTTGAACGTGCCGTCCTTGGCCAGCTCTCCCGCTATCTCTCTCTGAATGACCTTCTTGATCCAAATCAGTCAGGTTTCAAGACTAGTCATTCAACTGAGACTGCTCTCCTCTGTATCACGGAGGCGCTAGGCAAGGGAGGAGAGGAGTAAGCTAACTCTCTCTCCTCTGCTCTCATCCTTCTAGATCTATCGGCTGCCTTCGATACTGTGAACCATCAGATCCTCCTCTCCACCCTCTCCGAGTTGGGCATCTCCGGCGAGGGCCCACGCTTGGATTAGCGTCCTACCTGACAGGTCGCTCCTACCAGGTGGCGTGGGAGAATCTGAGGATCACCACGCGCTCTCACCACTGGTGTCCCCAGGGCTCTGTTCTTGGCCCTCTCCTATTCTCGCTATACACCAAGTCACTTGGCTCTGTCATAACCTCACATGGTCTCTCTTATCATTGCTAGGGCAGACGACACACAATTAATCTTCTCCTTTCCCCTTCTGATGACCAGGTGGCGAAGGGCATCTCTGCATGTCTGGCAGACATATCAGTGTGGATGACGGATCACCACCTCAAGCTGAACCTCGGCAAGACGGAGCTGCTCTTCCTCCCGGGGAAGGACTGTAGGGGTTCCATGATCTCGGAATCACGGTTGACAACTCCATTGTGTCCTCCTCCCAGAGCGCCAAGAACCTTGGCGTGATAGGGACAACACCCTGGGTTCTCAACTAACATCAAGGCGGTGGCCCGTTCCTGTAGGTTCATGCTCTACAACATCCGCAGAGTAGGGACCCTGCCTCACACAGGAAGCGGCGCAGGTCCTAATCCAGGCACTTGTCATCTCCCGTCTGGATTACTGCAACTCGCTGCTGGCTGGGCTCCCTGGTGCCATTAAACCCCTTCAACTCATCCAGAACGCCGCAGCCCGTCTGGTGTTCAACCTTCCCAAGTTCTCTCACGTCACCCCGCTCCTCCGTTCTCTCCACTGGCTTCCAGGGAAGCTCGCATCCGCTACAAGACCATGGTGCTTGACGGAGCTGTGAGGGGAACGGCACCTCAGTACCTCCAGGCTCTGATCAGGCCCTACATCCAAACAAGGGCACTGGTTCATCCACCTCTGGCCTGCTCGCCTCCCTACCACTGAGGAAGTACAGCTCCCGCTCAGCCCAGTCAAAACTGTTCGCTGCCCTGGCCCCCCAATGGTGGAACAAACTCCCCCAGGGACGCCAGGACAGCGGAGTCAATCACCACCTTCCGGAGACACCTAGGAAACCCCACCTCTTTAAGGAATACCTAGGATAGGTTAAATAATCCCTCTCACCCCACCCCCTAAGTTTTAGATGCACTATTGTTAAGTGACTGTCCCACTGGATGTCATAAGGTGAATGCACCAATTTGTAAGTCGCTCTGGATAAGAGCGTCTGCTAAGGGACTTAAATGTAAATGTAATGTAAATGAGTAGGGAAGGGAGGGAGAGGAGTAGGGGGAACGAGGAGGGATTTGGGTAGGGAAGGGAGAGGGGGTAGGGAAGGGAGAGAGTAGGGTAGGGACGGAGAGGAGTAGGGTAGGGACGGGGAAGGGACAGGGAGGAGTAGGGAAGGGTGGAGAGGAGTAGGGAAGGGCGGAGAGGAGTAGGGAGGGACGGAGAGGAGTAGGGAAGGGACGGAGAGGAGTAGGGAAGGGACGGAGAGGAGTAGGGAAGGGATGCAGAGGAGTAGGGAAGGGACGCAGAGGAGTAGGGAAGGGACGTAGAGGAGTAGGGAAGGGACGCAGAGGAGTAGGGAAGGGAAGGAGAGGGAAGAGGGAAGGGATGCAGAGGAGTAGGGAAGGGACGCAGAGGAGTAGGGAAGGGAAGGAGAGGAGTAGGGAAGGGATGAGAGGAGTAGGGAAGGGACGAGAGGAGTAGGGAAGGGACGAGAGGAGTAGGGAAGGGACGAGAGGAGTAGGGAAGGGAAGGAGAGGAGTAGGGAAGGGACGAGAGGAGTAGGGAAGGGAAGGAGAGGAGTAGGGAAGGGATGCAGAGGAGTAGGGAAGGGACGAGAGGAGTAGGGAAGGGAAGGGAGAGGAGTAGGGAAGGGATGCAGAGGAGTAGGGAAGGGACGAGAGGAGTAGGGAAGGGACGGAGAGGAGTAGGGAAGGGACGAGAGGAGTAGGGAAGGGACGGAGAGGAGTAGGGAAGGGGCGGAGAGGAGTAGGGAAGGGAGGGAGAGGAGTATGGGAAGGACGCAGAGCAGTAGGGAAGGGACGGAGAGGAGTAGGAAAGGGACGCAGAGGAGTAGGGAAGGGACGGAGAGGAGTAGGGAAGGGCGGAGAGGAGTAGGGAAGGGCGCAAAGGGTAGGGAAGGCGGAGAGGAGTAGGGAAGGGACGGAGAGGGTAGGGAAGGGACGGAGTGGGGTAGGGAAGGGAGGCAGAGGAGTAGGGAAGGAGGGAGAGGAGTAGGGAAGGGACGGAGAGGAGTAAGGAAGGGACGGAGAGGAGTAGGGAAGGGACGGAGAGGAGTAGGGAAGGGAGGGAGAGGAGTAAGGAAGGGAGGGAGAGGAGTAGGGAAGGGACAGGAGTAGGGAAGGGACAGAGGAGTAGGGAAGGGAGGGAGAGGAGTAGGGAAGGGAAGGGAGGGAGGAAGGGGAGGGAGAGGAGTAGGGAAGGGATGGAGAGGGGTAGGGAAGGGAGAGGAGTAGGGTAGGAGAGGAGAGGAGTAGGGTAGGGACGGAGGGGAAGGGACAGGGAGGAGGGAAGGGACAGTGAGGAGTAGGGAAGGGAGGGAGAGGAGTAGGGAAGGGAGGGAGAGGAGTAGGGAAGGGAGGGGAGAGAGGAGTAGGGAACGGAGGGAGTGGGGTAGGGAAGGGAGAGTGGGGTAGGGAAGGGAGAGAGTAAGGTAGGGACGGGGAAGGGACAGGGAGGAGTAGGGAAGGGGCGGAGAGGAGAGGAGTAGGGAAGGGGCAGAGGAGTAGGGAAGGGAGAGGAGTAGGGAAGGGGAGGAGTAGGGTAGGGAGGGTGAGGGGTAGGGAAGGGAGGGTGAGGGGTAGGGAGCAGAGGGTGAGGAGTAGGGAAGGGCGGAGAGGAGTAGGGAAGGGACGGAGAGGAGTAGGGAAGGGACGGAGAGGAGTAGAGGGGAAGGGACGGAGAGGAGTAGGGAAGGGACGGAGAGGAGTA
Source organism: Oncorhynchus gorbuscha (assembly GCF_021184085.1). NCBI lineage: Eukaryota > Metazoa > Chordata > Actinopteri > Salmoniformes > Salmonidae > Oncorhynchus > Oncorhynchus gorbuscha. The sequence goes on along the minus strand of NC_060178.1, from coordinate 105,767,224 downwards.
GGGAAGGGACGGAGAGGAGTAGGGAAGGGAGGGGGAGAAGTAGCGTAGGGAGGGTGAGGGGTAGGGAACGGAGGGTTAGGATTAGGGAACAGAGGGAGAGGAGAGGAGTAGGGTAGGGAGGGTGAGGGGTAGGGGGTGAGGGGAAGGGAACGAGGGAGGGTAGAGGAGTAGGGAACGGAGGGAGTGGGGTAGGGAACAGAGGGAAGAGGAGAGGAGTAGGGTAGGGAGGGTGAGGGGTAGGGAAGGGACGGAGAGGAGTAGGGAAGGTGCGAGAGGAGTAGGGAAGGGACGGAGAGGAGTAGGGAAGGGACGGAGAGGAGTAGGGAAGGGGCGGAGAGGAGTAGGGAAGGGGCGGAGAGGAGTAGGGAAGGGACACAGAGGAGTAGGGAAGGGTCGCAGAGGAGTAGGGAAGGTGCGAAGAGGAGTAGGGAAGGGACGGAGGGGGTAGGGAAGGGAGAGTGGTGTAGGGAAGGGGAGAGAGTAGGGTAGGGACGGAGAGGAGTAGGGTAGGGACGGGCAAGGGACAGGGAGGAGGCAAGTAGGGGAGGGAGAGGAGTAGGGAAGGGAGGGAGAGGAGTAGGGAAGGGAGGGAGAGGAGTAGGGAAGGGAGGGAGAGGAGTAGGGAAGGGGAGGGAGTAGGGTAGGGACGGAGAGGAGTAGGGTAGGGACGGAGAGGGGAAGGGACAGGGAGGAGTAGGGAAGGGGCGGAGGGGAGTAGGGAAAAGGGAGGAGTAGGATAGGGAGGGTGAGGGGTAGGGTGCTGGAGGGTGAGGAGTAGGGAAGGGGCGGAGAGGAGTAGGGGGAAGGGGCGGAGAGGAGTAGGGAAGGGGCGGAGAGGAGTAGGGAAGGGACGGAGAGGAGTAGGGAAGGGACGGGAGAGGACTAGGGAAGGGGCGGAGAGGAGTAGGGAAGGGGAGAGGGGTAGGGAAGGGAGAGAGTAGGGTAAGGACGGAGAGGAGTAGGGATAGGGACGGGGAAGGGACAGGGAGGAGGGAAGGGACAGGGAGGAGTAGGGGAAGGGAGGGAAAGGAGTAGGGAAGGGAGGGAGAGGAGTAGGGAAGGGACGGGGAAGGGACAGGGAGGAGTAGGGAAGGGGCGGAGGGGAGTAAGGAAGGGAGGAGTAGGATAGGGAGGGTGAGGGGTAGGGAGCGGAGGGTGAGGAGTAGGGAAGGGGCGGAGAGGAGTAGGGAAGGGGCGGAGAGGAGTAGGGAAGGGACGGAGAGGAGTAGGGAAGGGACGGAGAGGAGTAGGGAAGGGGCGGAGAGGAGTAGGGAAGGGGCGGAGAGGAGTAGGGAAGGGAGAGGGGGTAGGGAAGGGAGAGAGTAGGGTAAGGACGGAGAGGAGTAGGGATAGGGACGGGGAAGGGACAGGGAGGAGGAGGGAAGGGACAGGGAGGAGTAGGGAAGGGAGGGAAAGGAGTAGGGAATGGAGGGAGAGGAGTAGGGGAAGGGGCGGAGGGGAGTAGGGAAGGGGTGGAGAGGAGTAGGGAAGGGGGGGAGAGGAGTAGGGAAGGGACGGAGAGGAGTAGGAAGGGACGGAGAGGAGTAGGGAAGGGACGGAGAGGAGTAGGGAAGGGACGGAGAGGAGTAGGGAAGGGACGCAGAGGAGTAGGGAAGGGACGCAGAGGAGTAGGGAAGGGACGTAGAGGAGTAGGGAAGGGACGCAGAGGAGTAGGGAAGGGACGGAGAGGAGTAGGTAAGGGGCGGAGAGGAGTAGGGAAGGGATGCAGAGGAGAATGGAAGGGACGCAGAGGAGTAGGGAAGGGACGCAGAGCAGTAGGAAAGGGATGGAGAGGAGTAGGGAAGGGACGGAGAGGAGTAGGGAAGGGGCGGAGAGGAGTAGGGAAGGGGCGCAAAGGAGTAGGGAAGTTGCGGAGAGGAGTAGGGAAGGGACGGAGTGGGGTAGGGAAGGGACGGAGTGGGGTAGGGAAGGGAGGCAGAGGAGTAGGGAAGGGGCGGAGAGGAGTAGGGAAGGGACGGAGAGGAGTAGGGAAGGGACGGAGAGGAGTAGGGAAGGGGAGGAGTAGGGTAGGGAAGGTGAGGGGTAGGGAGGGAGAGGAGTAGTTAAGGGAGGGAGAGGAGTAGGGTAGGGATGGAGAGGAGTAGGGTAGGGAGGGAGAGGAGTAGGGTAGGGAGGGAGAGGAGTAGGGAAGTGAGGGAGAGGAGTAGGGAAGGGAGGGAGAGGAGTAGGGAAGGGAGGGAGAGGCGTAGGGTAGGGAGGGAGAGGCGTAGGGTAGGGAGGGAGAGGCGTAGGGTAGGGAGGGAGAGGCGTAGGGTAGGGAGAGAGAGGAGTAGGGTAGGGAGGGAGGGAGAGGAGTAGGGAGGGAGAGGAATAAGAAACATGTAACATTGTTACTTACAACCTTATTCTAAGATGTATTACATAATTTTTTCCCCCTCATCAATCTGCACACAATACCCCATAATGACATCACAATACCCCATAATGGGCTTGCTTCCCACCTATGGCTAAAAAGAAGCCACTTTTCTCTCTGTAATTGATTATGGTGACTTGTTGTATATGTATGCAGCCTCCTCCGTCTTACAGAGACTGGAGTCTGTTTATCACGCATCCTTGCACTTTATTACAAATGCCAAGTCACACACCCACCATTGCATCTTGTACCAAATGATAGGTTGGACCTCACTTTATATGCACAGAAAGATATATTGGTATGTGTTCATCTACAAAGCCCTTTTGGGTAAAGTCCCTCTTTACCTCTGTAGTCTGGTCTCCTTCACCCCCAGCAGTCACCATACCCAGTCTACTAGGTGGTTGCTATTTAGTCCCCAGGACATTCACAGTATTAGGGAAGACTGCCATCTCTTCTTGTGCACCAGAGGCATGGAATAGTCTACAATCCATGCTTCATCTAGATATGTTAGTGCCAGTGAATGATTGTAAAATATTGATGGGAGACTGTTACTGAGGGGTGTAAATGCTTTTTTTAGGCTGGATCATGTTGTGTTGTATTGTTGTATGTTTTAATTATGCAATGTATTGATTGTTTCTGCCTTCTTGGCCAGGTTTCCCTTGAAAAAGAGACTCTGGGTCTCAATGGGCTTTTCCTGGTCAAATAAAAACATTTTTTTTTGTGCAAATATATATATATATTATATCACACTTAAAGTACCTAAGTATTCAGACTCTTTACTCAGTACATGGTTGAAGCACCTTTGGCAGTAATTACAGCCACGAGTCTTCTTGGGAATGATGCTACAAGCTTGGCACACCTGTATTTGGGGAGATTATCCCATTCTTCTCTGGAGATCCGCTGCACAGCTATTTTCAGGTCTCTCCAAAGATGTTCGATCGGGTTCAAGTCCGCTTTCTAGCTGGGCCACTCATGGACACTCAGACTTGACCCGAAGCCACTCCTGTGTTGTCTTGGCTGCATGCTTAGTGCCATTGTCCTGTGGGAAGGTGAACCCCAGTCTGAGGTTCTGAGTGCTCCGGAGCAGGTTTTCATCAAGGATATCTCTGCACTTTGCTCTGTTCATCTTTCACTCGATCCTGACTAACATTTTCTGCCGCTGAAAAACATCCCCCAGCATGATGCTGCCACCACCATGCTTCCCCGAAGGGATGGTGCCAGGTTTCCTCCAGACGTGACACGTTGCATTCAGGCCAAAGAGTTAACTTGGTTTCATCGACCAGAAAATCTTGTTTCTGTTGGTCTGAGAGTCTTTAGCTGCTTTTTGGCAAACTGGCTGTCATATGCCTTTTACTGAGGAGTGTCTGTCGTCTGGCCACTCCAACATTTAGGCCTGATTGGTGGAATGCTGCAGAGATGGTTGTCATTCTGGATTGTTCTCCCTTCTCCACAGAGGAACTCTGGAATTTTGTCAGAGTAACCATTGGCTTGTTGGTCACCTCCCTGATCAAGGCTCTTCTACCCAATTTCTCAGTTTAGCCGGCAGAGAAGAGTCTTGAGGGTTACAAACTTATCCATTTAAGAGTGATGGAGGCCATTGTGTTCTTGGGGACTGTTATGAATCCCTTTTGGCCCGACAGTCTAGGGGAGATGGTAACGAGACCCGTGACATAACTCATGCAAATGATAATAGTGAAAAAGTAAAAACGAGAACGAAATAACCACAGACAACTAAATTACCGTCAAACACATGGTTTATTGGAAAACACAAGGGGGGTGGGGGGGCGGGGGGGAGGGGGGGCAGGAAAAGGGGCTGAGCTGGACCCAAGGAAAGAAACAATAAGCACCCAAAACACCCCTAAGCTAGACTAGCCTATTTCAACAACAGCTAACTAACTAACTAACCAAAAATACAGTGGGTGGTCCGCCCAGTTCTAACTAGTGTATTTAACAAAGTTTACCTACGGGTAGTGTATGTCCATGGGCGACTTGTCTTGGTTCCCCCTTTTCCCACCAGCAAACAAACAAACACCATAACCAAAAACAATACTCACAGGTGAGGACAAAGTGCTATGGAGGTGCTCAAACAAAAGATAGCTCATAAAGAGCGATAGAGAGACAACATAGTAGGAGAGGTTGAAACAGAGCGATCTACAGACATAGCATTTACAGAGAGATTGAGCTCTACAGCAAACTGACATGGTTTTTAAACCAAGGGAAAGGAACTGTGATTGGGTAGGAAACAGGAGGAGGTGTGTCTTCTGATTGATTTATTGATTGGTGACTGATTGGGGAGTGATGATTTTCACCAGTGAGGGGAGAAGGAGAGAAAAGAACACAGGATACACACACACACACACCCACAGGATACACACACACACACACCCACAGGATACACACACACACACCCACAGGATACTCACACACACACCCACAGGACACACACACACACCCACAGGATACACACACACACACACACACACACACCCACAGGATACACACACACACACACCCACATGATACACACACACACACACACACAGGATACACACACACACACACACCCACAGGATACACACACACCCACAGGATACACACACACACCCACAGGACACACACACACACACACACACACACACACACACACACACACACACACACACACACACACACACACACACACACACACACACACACACACACACACACACACACACACACACACACAGGATACACACACACACACACACACAGGATACACACACACCCACAGGATACACACACACACCCACAGGATACACACACACACACCCACAGGATACACACACACACACCCACAGGATAAACACACACACACACCCACAGGATACACACACACACACACACCCACAGGATACACACACACACCCACAGGATTCACACACACACCCACAGGATACACACACACCCACAGGATACACACACACACACACACACCCACAGGATACACACACACACCCACAGGATACACACACACACACCCACAGGATACACACACACACCCACAGGATACACACACACACACCCACAGGATACACACACACACACACCCACAGGATACACACACACACACCCACAGGATACACACACACACACACACACACACCCACAGGATACACACACACACACCCACAGGATACACACACACATACCCACAGGATACACACACACACCCACAGGATACACACACACACACCCACAGGATACACACACACACACCCACAGGATACACACACACACACACCCACAGGATACACACACACACCCACAGGATACACACACACACCCACAGGATACACACACACACACCCACAGGATACACACACATTTTTTTGTGCTTAAGGTACCTAAGTACAGGGACTCTTAGGGAAGGATGGAGGAGTAGGAAGGCCCACAGGATACACACACACACACACACCCACAGGATACACACACACACCCACAGGACACACACACACACACACACACACACACACACACACACACACACACACACACACACACACACACACACACACACACACACACACACACACACACACACACACACACACACAGGATACACACACACCCACAGGATACACACACGCCCACAGGATACACACACACACCCACAGGATACACACACACACACACACACACACACACACACACACACACACACACACACACACACACACACACACACACACACACACACACACACACACACACACACACACACACACACACACACACACACACACACACACACACACACACAGGATACACACACACCCACAGGATACACACACGCCCACAGGATACACACACACACCCACAGGATACACACACACACACCCACAGGATACACACACACACACCCACAGGATACACACACACACACCCAGCTCAGGAGTAGGGAAGGGACGTTGAGAGGAAAGGACTTGGTTTCAGGATACACACACACATACCCACAGGATACACACACACACACACACACACCCACAGGATACACACACACACCCACAGGATACACACACACACCCACAGGATACACACACACACCCACAGGATACACACACACACACCCACAGGATACACACACACACCCACAGGATACACACACACACACAGGATACACACACACACCCACAGGATACACACACACACACCCACAGGATACACACACACACCCACAGGATACACACACACACACAGGATACACACACACACCCACAGGATACACACACACACACACACACACACCCACAGGATACACACACACACACACACACACACACCCACAGGATACACACACGCCCACAGGATACACACACACACCCACAGGATACACACACACACACCCACAGGATACACACACACACACCCACAGGATACACACACACACACACACCCACAGGATACACACACACACACCCACAGGATACACACACACACACCCACAGGATACACACACACACACCCACAGGATACACACACACACACACCCACAGGATACACACACACCCACAGGATACACACACACACACCCACAGGATACACACACACACCCACAGGATACACACACACACACCCACAGGATACACACACACACACACACACACACACACACACACACACACACACACACACACACACACACACACACACACACACACACACACACACACACACACACACACACACACACACACACACACACACACACACACACACACACCACACACACACACACACCCACAGGATACACACACACACACCCACAGGATACCTGTATCCGTAACAGAGACCATCAATGCTGCAGTCATTTAATCAATTGTAGAATAAGGCTGTAACGTAACAAAATGTGGAAAGAGTCAAGGGGTCTGAATACATTCTGAATGCACTGTAGATAAAAAACAAATTATATGTGCTCTCTCTCTTTTCTCTTTCTCCTCTTCCCTCTCTCTCTTCTCCCTCTGTCTTTCTCCTCTTCCCTCTCTCTCTCTCCTCTTCCCTCTCTCTCTTCTCCCTCTGTCTTTCTCCTCTTCCCTCTCTCTCTCTCCTCTTCCCTCTCTCTCTTCTCCCTCTGTCTTTCTCCTCTTCCCTCTCTCTCTCTCCCTCTGTCTTTCTCCTCTTCCCTCTCTCTCTCTCCTCTTCCCTCTCTCTCTCTAGAGTAGACACACAGACCAGGCAAACCTCTGCATCTCCAGCCCAGAGGTGGTTTCTGAGCTTGAGCTTAATGCACAGAGAAAGGGGCAGCAGTAAAGCATGTAGGAGGCCATACACACACACACACACACACACACACACACACACACACACACACACACACACACACACACACACACACACACACACACACACACACACACACACACACACACACACACACACACACACACACACACACACACACACACACACACACACACACACACACACACACACACACACACACACACACACACACACACACACACACACACACACACACATGCACACGCACACTTACGCACACACACACACACATGCACGCATGCACACTTACACACACACACACACACACACACACATATCCCCAGGACTCCTGTACTGTCAGTCGACATCTCTCCTCTCCGGAGTTTAACGAGACACAGTGCGGTATCCGACCATGCACCTTATCTTACGCAACAACTACATCACCTAGCACTGGCATGCAGACTCCTCCAGATCATACAGTCCAGCTCCCAACAGTATTAGAGCTAATGATCAATTACTACACTCAGAGAGCATTATGACCAGGCGGGGCTGTATCAGACCATGCACCAAATCTCATAGAGCATTATCACCAGCCAGCGCTGTATCAGACCATACACCTTATCTCATAGAGCATTATCACCAGCCAGCGCTGTAACAGACCATACACCTTATCTCATAGAGCATTATCACCAGGCAGCACTGTATCAGACCATACACCTTATCTCATAGAGCATTATCACCAGGCAGCGCTGTATCAGACCATGCACCTTATCTCATAGAGCATTATCACCAGGCAGCGCTGTATCAGACCATGCACCTTATCTCATAGAGCATTATCACCAGGCAGCGCTGTATCAGACCATGCACCTTATCTCATAGAGCATTATCACCAGGCAGCGCTGTATCAGACCATACACCTTATCTCATAGAGCATTATCACCAGGCAGCGCTGTATCAGACCATGCACCTTATCTCATAGAGCATTATCACCAGGCAGCGCTGTATCAGACCATACACCTTATCTCATAGAGCATTATCACCAGGCAGCGCTGTATCAGACCATACACCTTATCTCATAGAGCTGTATCAGACCATTATCACCAGGCAGGCAGCTGTATCAGACCATGCACCTTATCTCATAGAGCATTATCACCAGGCAGCGCTGTATCAGACCATGCACCTTATCTCATCAGAGCACCTTATCACCAGGCAGCGCTGTATCAGACCATGCACCTTATCTCATAGAGCATTATCACCAGGCAGCGCTGTATCAGACCATAGACCTTATCTCATCAGACCATACACCGTATCTCATAGAGCATTATCACCAGGCAGCGCTGTATCAGACCATACACCTTATCTCATAGAGCATTATCACCAGGCAGCGCTGTATCAGACCATACACCTTATCTCATAGAGCATTATCACCAGGCAGCGCTGCAAGATGGAAATGTGTCTTCTGCTTCATCCAACAACCCCAATGTGTATACACACACACACACACACACACACACACACACACACACACACACACACACACACACACACACACACACACACACACACACACACACACACACACACACACACACACACACACACACACACACACACACACACACCTTAGGTTGGAGAGGCTGAAGCAGAGTGACAGATTTTCCCCCCCGTCAGCACTGGGATTGGAAATGGCAACGCTGCGGTTGCTGGCCCGCTTCTCTAACCTGGGGGCTACTGCCGCCTTACACAACAACCTCAGTCTAACACTGGCACGCAGACTCCTCCAGACCTGGCTTCAAATCAGCCTATACTTGTTGAGTTTCATATACTCTTTTGCTGCTATTGATTAAAGTTGCCTGGTGCAATGTAGCCAAATAAATAGTCCTAAGGTGCAAAACAGGCTCAGTTGGCTTTTAGATGCGCTTGATTGAGCTTCCTCTGGTGCCAACGAAATCATCCCAAAAGTGCAAAGTACAAAATCCGGCCATCTGGCAATAGTCACAAAGATATATCATGACAAGGAACAAGAAGAACCCAAAAACAAATAACAAAGGCAAACAAATTAACTCCGATTTCTCTCAATGAACTGGTCTGTCTTTCCGCCCTCACCCGTCAGTCAGTCTGTCCACCCTCCCTCCCTCCCGTCCGTCCGTCCGCCTGACAGTCTGTCTGCATGTCTCTTTGTCTGTCAGAAGGAACTGTCTTAATGCTGAAACTTTAGAAAACAAGACCGACAGTGTGGGTGGGTACTGTTGCTGCATGCACGTGTCCAGCATCCAACCACATTCACAACAACCGAGACGCTGAAAAACACACTGACATGCAAGCATCTGTCCAGCTATACAGAGATAACAAGAGTTAAATAAAATAGGCAGGTCAAGGCCTACATATGTCATATTGCCCCCCCCCCCACACACACACACATGTCTCTAGACCCCCGTCTATTACTCACAAATATTACACTAAATACATGAAACATTTCCACATAAAAAAGCAGAATCAGCGGAGAGAGCCGACAACAATGCAAAACAAAGCGGTAGTGAATAGAGGGAGGGCTGGGTTGGATGGAATTACCATTAGCTCCAGTGCGTGTGCAGCACTACAAGGGCCCCAATCTGTTCCTGTGTTTTGTTATTTGTGTCATGAAATCACAAGTAAAGATACGCAATGGGAAGAATCTCTCTCTCTTTCACTATGTGTGTGTGTATGTGTGGTGTGTGTGTGTGTGTGTTGGGGGAGAGAGAAGGAGAGAGAGAGAGAGGAAGAGAAAGAGAGAGATAGAGAGAGATAGAGATAGAGAGAGAGAGAGAGAGAGAGAGAGAGAGAGAGAGAGAGAGAGAGAGAGAGAGAGAGAGAGAGAGAGAGAGAGAGAGAGAGAGAGAGTAGGTGAGTAGGTGAGTAGGTGAGTAGGTGAGTAGGTGAGTAGTGAGTAGGTCATTGGGATAGGGGGCAGCATTTTCACTTTTGGATGAAAAGTGTGCCCGGAGTAAACTGCCTGCTACTCAGTCCCAGATGCTAATATATGCATATTATTAGTATGCACAGAAAACACTCTGAAGTTCCTAAAACAGTTGGAATGATGTCTGTGGGTATAACAGAGCTCATATGGCAGGCAAAAACCTGAGAAAAAATCCATCCAGGAAGTGGGAAATCTGAGGTTTGTAGTTTTTCAACTCAGCCCCTATTGACGATTCAGTGGGATATTGGTCATCTTGCACTTCCTAAGGCTAGATGTCAACAGTCTTTAGAACCTTGTTTGATACTTCTACTGTGAAGTGGGGCCGAATGAGAGGGGGATGAGTCAGGGGTCTGCCAGCAGCCACGAGCTCGTGATGAGCGGTCATGTGAGAGTTACCTCGTGTTCCATTGCTTTTCTACAGACAAAGGAATTCTCAGATTGGGACATTATTGAAGATTTATGTTAAAAACATCCTAAAGATTGATTCTATACTTCGTTTGATATGTTTCTACGACCAGTAATATGACTTTTTGGGCTTTTCGTCCAACCTCTCCACTGGACTTGCACGCGCGTTTGGATTTGTTTACCAAACGCCCTAACAAAAGGAGGTATATGGACATAAATTATTAACTTTATCGAACAAATCAAACATTTATTGTGGAACTGGGATTCCTGGGAGTGCATTCTGATGAAGATCATCAAAGGTAAGTGAATATTTATAATGCTATTTCTGACTTCTGTTGACTACACAACATGGTGGATATTTCTTTGGGCTCTGAGCGCCGTGCTCAGATTATTGCATGGTGTGCTTTTTCCATAAAGTTTTTTTGAAATCTGACACAGTGGTTGCATTAATTAAGGAGAAGTTTATCTAAAGTTCCATGTATAATAGTTGTATCTATTATCAATGTTCCTTATGAGTATTTCTGTGAATTGATGTGGCTCTCTGCAAAATCACTGCATGTTTTACTGAACATAACACGCCAATGTAAAATGAGATTTTTGGATATAAATATGCATGTTATCGAACAAAACATACATGTATTGTGTAACATGAAGTCCTATGAGTGTCTGATGGAGATCATCAAAGATTAGTGAATAATTGTATCTATATTTCTGCTTTTTGTGACTCCTTTGTTTCGTAAGTGCTAAATCAATGAATATAATATAATATAAATCCATATGAGATTGATAGGGAGAAAGGTGATCCAGTATGCAACCTTCAATACAACAGTAACCTTATCATTGCTGTTGGTGACGACCTTTTTAGAATGGGGCTGTCTTTTCTATTTTACAGAGCAATTACATTTGATTCAATTCCAACAAAATGGAATCTCATTGGAAAATAGTTTTAATTTGCACTTTCTTGGAGGACTGTGGAGGTGTTTGTGTAAGCTCTGGAAATGACTACACCATCATCTATGTATGAGAACTCTGGCTTCCCTACTATCAGCAGGAGGCTGTATATGCAGTTCTACATGAATGGGATCCCATGAGTACAGCATGTGGGTAGAAAGATGACGTGTATGCAAACTGTTTTTGATTATATGTTTATATGATATAGTTTAAAGTTGGGCAATAAATGTTCATTTAGAATACTTATAGAAATATGATTATTCCGCAAAATCCAAAAAGGAATACATATGATGATGAATACTAGTAATGGTAGATTGACATCACTAACATAAGGAATATGCTTTTGGGATCTAATGGGATAAGTAAGTCAAACTAAGATCATGAAGCATTTCTAAGTTATATTTTTCAAGATTTAATGTTTATATATCATATGTTTATATATCATTCATTCATTAATTAAAAAATGTATGTATCAATCACGGATTGCCCCTTTAATAACAAAGCTTGTTATTGTAAAATAATGTGTAAAACTTTATTTCGATGGTCCATCTGTAGATGCTCTACAAACTATCAGTAATGTGTCAACTGCATGTCTGTTGACTTCATTACTGACAGGCTACGGACAGGCTACAGACAGGCTACAGACAGGCTACAGACATGCTACAGACAGGCTACAGACATGTTACTGATAAAGTGTTACCAATTAATGTACTACTCAGTAACACCACTTATAGGTATTGTCACGGCCGTTGTTGGTGGAAGAAGAGGAGGACCAGCGTGGTTTGTGTTCATGATGTTAATATTTAATGAATCAAACTGAACACTGAAATACAAAACAACCAAGTGAAAGAACGAACCGACAACGAAACAGTCCTGTCTGGTGAAGACACACAACAGAACATAATCACCCACAACTCAAGGGTTAAAACAGGCTACCTAAGTATGGTTCTCAATCAGGAACAACAATTGACAGTTGCCTCTGATTGAGAACCATACCAGGCCAAACACAGAAATCCCAAATCATAGAAAAAAGAACATAGACTGCCCACCCCAACTCACGCCCTGACCATACTAAAACAAAGACAAAACAAAGTAACTAAGGTCAGAACGTGACATGTATTGTTCTCTTTAGTTGTAATTCTAGCTTCCCAAACCCATCAGATCCGTGGTTCCAAGCACTAGTAATGTAGGAATTGCTCTCGTTAGTTGTAATTCTAGCTTCCCAAACCCATCAGATCCGTGGTTCCAAGCTCTAGTAATGTAGGAATTGCTCTCGTTAGTTGTAATTCTAGCTTCCCAAACCCATCAGATCCGTGGTTCCAAGCTCTAGTAATGTAGGTATTGCTCTCGTTAGTTTTAATTCCAGCTTCCCAAACCCATCAGATCCGTGGTTCCAAGCTCTAGTAATGTAGGTATTGCTCTCTTTAGTTGTAATTCTAGCTTCCCAAACCTATCAGATCCGTGGTTCCAAGCCCTAGTAATGTTTCCATTCTGCCACTAACCTTTATCCTTAATAAGTGTAGTGACACAGAGAGATGGAGCCACTGGCAAAGACCAGCTTTAACTGAGAAAAGGGGAGAGAGAGAGGGTAAAGAGGGGATAAGGGATAGGGGGAAAGAGCAGGAGAGAGAAGGAGAGTGGGGAGAGAGAGAGAAAGAAGGGGAGCGAGAGAAAGTAGAGAGGGTGAGAGGGGGAGAAGGAGAGAGAGGGAGAGAGATAGAGGAGAAAGAAAGGAGAGGGGGGAGAGGGGAGAGAGAGAACGGAAGCGAGAGAGAGCAAGAGATCAGGAAGGCTGTGTATGCTGCCACGCGAAATATAGGCATGTCAGAGACACTAAACCTTACTTGTTAGCATCAGAGTCCAACGCTGGCCGGCTCCACAACAAACTGAAAAAGGGAAAGAAAAGGTCCTGCCTTCTAAAGGCTTGCGGCATGCGTCCCAAATGGCAGCCTATTCCCTTTACATTGCACAAGGTTGCCATTAGGGACGTAGGTTCTGTGCAGCTAGGCATTTAGATGCTGTTGAGTTCACAGACAGCCTCAAATTAAGGGTGTGTGCAGCACAGTAAACACATGCAGTCTTGCACAATAAAGCATCATTATTCACAGTGTATGAAAAACAAATCACATGCTACCTACTGTAATGCACACCAGCTCCAGCTGATACAGATCCACAGAAATGCAAGACACAGCATATATACAAAATATTTAACACTTAACAATAAGGTTACTGTTTATAATTAGGTTATTAAGGAGATTGAACGGGGTCTTAACCACTTACAAATTCATAACAAATTGTATGAATTGGAATTCATAGGATATTATATAAATTTAAAATTTTCTTAATTTTGGGGGGAAATATCATTTCATAGGAGGTGGACGTAACCTATCATAGGAGGTGGACGTAACATATCACAGGAGGTGGACGTATCATATCATAGGAGGTGGACGTATCATATCATAGGAGGTGGACGTATCATATCATAGGAGGTGGACGTATCATATCATAGGAGGTGGACGTAACATATCACGTATCATATCATAGGAGGTGGACGTAACATATCACAGGAGGTGGACATAACATATCATAGGAGGTGGACGTAACATATCATAGGACGTAACATATCATAGAAGGTGGACGTAACATATCACAGGAGGTGGACGTAACATATCACAGGAGGTGGACGTAACATATCATAGGAGGTGGACGTAACATATCATAGGAGGTGGACGTAACATATCATAGGAGGTGGACGTAACATATCATAGGAGGTGGACGTATCATATCACAGGAAGTGGACGTAACATAACAAAGGAAGTGGACGTAACATATCATAGGAGGTGGACGTAACATATCATAGGAGGTGGACGTAACATATCATAGGAGGTGGACGTAACATATTATAGGAGGTGGACGTAACATATCATAGGAGGTGGACGTAACATATCATAGGAGGTGGACGTATCATATCACAGGAAGTGGACGTAACATAACAAAGGAAGTGGACGTAACATATCATAGGAGGTGGACGTAACATATCATAGGAGGTGGACGTAACATATCATAGGAGGTGGACGTAACATATTATAGGAGGTGGACGTAACATATCATAGGAGGTGGACGTAACATATCATAGGAGGTGGACGTAACATATTATAAAAGGTGGACGTAACATATCATAGGAGGTGGACGTAACATATCATAGGAGGTGGACGTAACATATATAGGAGGAAGTGGACGTAACATATCATAGGAAGTATATCATATCATAGGAGGTGGACGTATCATATCATAGGAGGTGGACGTAACATATCACAGGAAGTGGACGTATCATATCATAGGAGGTGGACGTATCATATCATAGGAGGTGGACGTAACATATCACAGGAAGTGGACGTATCATATCATAGGAGGTGGACGTATCATATCATAGGAGGTGGACGTATCATATCATAGGAGGTGGACGTAACATATCATAGGAGGTGGACGTAACATATCATAGGAGGTGGACGTAACATATCACAGGAAGTGGACGTAACATAACAAAGGAAGTGGACGTAACATATCATAGTAGGTGGACGTAACATATCATAGGAAGTACATATCATAGGAGATGGACGTAACATATCATAGGAGGTGGACGTAACATATCATAGGAGGTGGACGTAACATATCATAGGAGGTGGACGTAACATAAAATAGGAAGTAACATATCATAGGAGGTGGACGTAACATATCATAGGAAGTAACATATCATAGGAGGTGGACGTAACATAACATAGGAAGTAACATATCATAGGAGGTGGACGTATCATATCATAGGAAGTAACATATCATAGGAGGTGGACGTATCATATCATAATAAGTAACATATCATAGGAGGTGGACGTAACATATCACAGGAGGTGGACGTAACATATCACAGGAGGTGGACGTAACATATCACAGGAGGTGGACGTAACATACCACAGGAGGTGGACGTAACATATCATTGGAGATGGACGTAACATATCATAGGAGGTGGACGTAACATATCATAGGAGGTGGACGTAACATATCATAGGAAGTAACATATCATAGGAGGTGGACGTAACATATCATAGGAGGTGGACGTAACATATCATAGGAGGTGGACGTATCATATCATAGGAAGTGGACGTAACATATCATAGGAAGTGGACGTAACATATCATAGGAGTTGGACGTAACATATCATAGGAGGTGGACGTAACATATCATAGGAGGTGGACGTATCATATCATAGGAAGTGGACGTAACATATCGTAGGAGGTGGGCGTAACATATCATAGGAGGTGGACGTATCATATCATAGGAGGTGGACGTAACATATCATAGGAGGTGGACGTAACATATCATAGGAGGTCGACGTAACATATCATAGGAGGTGGACGTCACATATCATAGGAGGTGGACGTAACATATCATAGGAGGTGGACGTAACATATCATAGGAGGTGGACGTATCATATCATAGGAGGTGGACGTAACATATCATAGGAGGTGGACGTAACATATCATAGGAGGTGGACGTAACATATCATAGGAGGTGGACGTAACATATCACAGGAAGTGGACGTAACATAACAAAGGAAGTGGACGTAACATATCATAGGAGGTGGACGTAACATATGATAGGAAGTACATATCATAGGAGGTGGACGTAACATATCATAGGAGGTGGACGTAACATATTATAGGAGGTGGATGTAACATATCATAGGAGGTGGACGTAACATATTATAGGAGGTGGACGTAACATATCATAGGAGGTGGACGTAACATATCATAGGAGGTGGACGTAACGTAACATATCATAGGAGGTGGACGTAACATATCATAGGAAGTAACATATCATAGGAGGTGGACGTAACATATCATAGGAGGTGGACGTAACATATCATAGGAGGTGGACATAACATATCATAGGAAGTAACATATCATAGGAAGTAACATATCATAGGAGGTGGACGTAACATATCATAGGAGGTGGACGTAACATAAAATAGGAAGTAACATATCATAGGAGGTGGACGTAACATATCATAGGAAGTAACATATCATAGGAGGTGGACGTAACATATCATAGGAAGTAACATATCATAGGAGGTGGACGTATCATATCATAGGAAGTAACATATCATAGGAGGTGGACGTATCTTATCATAGGAAGTAACATATCATAGGAGGTGGACGTAACATATCATAGGAGGTGGACGTAACATATCATAGGAAGTAACATATCATAGGAGGTGGACGTAACATATCATAGGAGGTGGACGTAACATATCATAGGAGGTGGACGTATCATATCATAGGAAGTGGACGTAACATATCATAGGAAGTGGACGTAACATATCATAGGAAGTGGACGTAACATATCATAGGAGGTGGACGTAACATATCATAGGAGGTGGACGTATCATATCATAGGAAGTGGACGTAACATATCATAGGAGGTGGACGTAACATATCATAGGAGGTGGACGTAACATATTATAGGAGGTGGACGTAACATATCATAGGAGGTGGACGTAACATATCACAGGAAGTGGACGTATCATATCATAGGAGGTGGACGTATCATATCATAGGAGGTGGACGTAACATATCACAGGAAGTGGACGTATCATATCATAGGAGGTGGACGTATCATATCATAGGAGGTGGACGTAACATATCATAGGAGGTGGACGTAACATATCATAGGAGGTATCATATCACAGGAAGTGGACGTAACATAACAAAGGAAGTGGACGTAACATATCATAGGAGGTGGACGTAACATATCATAGGAGGTGGACGTAACATATCATAGGAGGTGGACGTAACATATTATAGGAGGTGGACGTAACATATCATAGGAGGTGGACGTAACATATCATAGGAGGTGGACGTAACATATCATAAAAGGTGGACGTAACATATCATACGTAACATATCATAGGAGGTGGACGTAACATATCATAGGAGGTGGACGTAACATATCATAGGAGGTGGACGTAACATATCACAGGAAGTGGACGTATCATATCATAGGAGGTGGACGTAATCATATCATAGGAGGTGGACGTAACATATCATAGGAAGTGGACGTATCATATCATAGGAGGTGGACGTATCATATCATAGGAGGTGGACGTAACATATCATAGGAAGTGGACGTATCATATCATAGGAGGTGGACGTAATCATATCATAGGAGGTGGACGTAACATATCATAGGAGGTGGACGTAACATATCATAGGAGGTGGACGTAACATATCATAGGAGGTGGACGTAACATATCACAGGAAGTGGACGTAACATATCATAGGAAGTGGACGTAACATATCATAGTGGAGGTGGACGTAACATATCATAGGGTAACATATCATAGGAGTGGACGTAACATATCATAGGAGGTGGACGTAACATATCATAGGAGGTGGACGTAACATATCATAGGTAACATATCATAGGGTAACATAACATATCATAGGGTAACATATCATAGGACGTAACATATCAGGAGGTAGTAACATATCATAGGAGGTGGACGTAACATATCATAGGAGGTGGACGTAACATATCATAGGAAGTAACATATCATAGGAGGTGGACGTAACATATCATAGGAAGTAACATATCATAGGAGGTGGACGTAACATAACATAGGAAGTAACATATCATAGGAGGTGGACGTAACATATCATAGGAGGTGGACGTAACATATCATAGGAGGTGGACGTATCATATCGTAACATATCATAGGAGGTGGACGTAACATATCATAGGAGGTGGACGTAACATATCATAGGAGGTGGACGTAACATATCACAGGAGGTGGACGTAACATATCATAGGAGGTGGACGTAACATATCATAGGAGATGGACGTAACATATCATAGGAGGTGGACGTAACATATCATAGGATAGGAGGTGGACGTAACATATCATAGGAGGTGGAGTAACATATCATAGGAGGTGGACGTAACATATCATAGGAGGTGGACGTATATCATATCATAGGAGGTGGACGTAACATATCATAGGAAGTGGACGTAACATATCACGTAACATATCATAGGAGGTGGACGTAACATATCATAGGAGGTGGACGTAACATATCATAGGAGGTGGACGTATCATATCATAGGAAGTGGACGTAACATATCATAGGAGGTGGGCGTAACATATCATAGGAGGTGGACGTACGTAACATATCATAGGAGGTGGACGTAACATATCATAGGAGGTGGACGTAACATATCATAGGAGGTGGACGTAACATATCATAGGAGGTGGACGTAACATATCATAGGAGGTGGACGTAACATATCATAGGAGGTGGACGTAATATATCATAGGAGGTGGACGTAACATATCATAGGAGGTGGACGTAACATATCATAGGAGGTGGACGTAACATATCATAGGAGGTGGTGGACGTAACATATCATAGGAGGTGGACGTAACATATCATAGGAGGTGGGACGTAACATATCATAGGAGGTGGACGTAACATATCATAGGAGGTGGACGTAACATATCATAGGAGGTGGACGTAACATATCATAGGAGGTGGACGTAACATATCATAGGAGGTGGACGTAACATATCATAGGAAGTGGACGTAACATATCATAGGAGGTGGACGGACGTAACATATCATAGGAGGTGGACGTAACATATCATAGGAGGTGGACGTAACATATCATAGGAGGTGGACGTAACATATCATAGGAGGTGGACGTAACATATCATAGGAGGTGACGTAACATATCATACGTAACATATCATAGGAGGTGGACGTAACATATCATAGGAGGTAACATATCATAGGAGGTGGACGTAACATATCATAGGAGGTGGACGTAACATATCATAGGAGGTGGACGTAACATATCATAGGAGGTGGACGTAACATATCATAGGAGGTGGACGTAACATATCATAGGAGGTGGACGTAACATATCATAGGAGTGGACGTAACATATCATAGGAGGTGGACGTAACATATCATAGGAGGTGGACGTAACATATCATAGGAAGTGGACGTAACATATCATAGGAGGTGGACGTAACATATACGTAACATATCATAGGAGTGGTATCATATCGTAACATATCACAGGAGGTGGGCGACATATCATATCATAGGAGGTGGACGTAACATATCATAGGAGGTGGACGTAACATCATAGGAGGTGGACGTAACATATCATAGGAGGTGGACGTAACATATCATAGGAAGTGGACGTAACATATCATAGGAGGTGGACGTAACATATCATAGGAGTAACATATCATGGACGTAACATATCATAGGAGGTGGACGTAACATATCATAGGAGGTGGACGTAACATATCATAGGAGGTGGACGTAACATATCATAGGAGGTGGACGTAACATATCATAGGACGTAACATATCATAGGAGGTGGACGTAACATATCATAGGAGGTGGACGTAACATATCATAGGAGGTGGACGTAACATACATAGGTCATAACATATCATAGGAGGTGGACGTAACATATCATAGGTGGGAGGTGGACGTAACATATCACGTAACATATCATAGGAGGTGGACGTAACATATCATAGGAGGTGGACGTATCATATCATAGGAGGTGGACGTAACATATCATAGGAGGTGGACGTAACGTATCATATCATAGGAGATGTACGTAACATATCATAGGAGGTGTACGTAACATATCATAGGAGGTGGACGTAACATATCATAGGAGGTGGACGTAACATATCATAGGAGGTGGACGTAACGTAACATATCACAGGAGATGGATATATCATATCATAGGAGGTGGACGTAACATATCATAGGAGGTGGACGTAACATATCATAGGACGTAACATATCATAGGAGGTGGACGTAACATATCATAGGAGGTGGGTGTAACAAATCATAGGAGGTGGGCGTAACATATCATAGGAAGTAACATATCATAGGAAGTAACATATCATAGGAGATGGACGTAACATATCATAGGAGGTGGACGTAACATATCATAGGAGGTGGACGTAACATATCATAGGAGGTGGAAGTAACATATCATAGGAGGTGGACGTAACATATCATACGTAACATATCATAGGAAGTAACATATCATAGGAGGTGGACGTAACATAACATAGGAAGTAACATATCATAGAGGTGGACGTATCATATCATAGGAAGTAACATATCATAGGAGGTGGACGTATCATATCATAGGAAGTAACATATCATAGGAGGTGGACGTAACATATCACAG
This sequence comes from Oncorhynchus gorbuscha, assembly GCF_021184085.1. Lineage (NCBI taxonomy): Eukaryota > Metazoa > Chordata > Actinopteri > Salmoniformes > Salmonidae > Oncorhynchus > Oncorhynchus gorbuscha. The sequence continues at coordinate 105,745,997 of NC_060178.1, read as the reverse complement.
GAGGTGGACGTAACATATCATAGGAGGTGGACGTAACATATCATAGGAGGTGGACGTAACATATCATAGGAGGTGGACGTAACATATCATAGGAGGTGGACGTAACATATCATAGGAGGTGGACGTAACATATCATAGGAGGTGGACGTATCATATCATAGGAGTGGGCGTAACATATCATAGGAGGTGGACGTAACATATCATAGGAGGTGGACGTAACATATCATAGGAGGTGGACGTAACATATCATAGGAGGTGGACGTAACATATCATGGAGGAGGTGGACGTAACATATCATAGGAGGTGGACGTAACATATCATAGGAGGTGGACGTAACATATCATAGGAGGTGGACGTAACATATCATAGGAGGTGGACGTAACATATCATAGGAAGTGGACGTAACATAACAAAGGAAGTGGACGTAACATATCATAGGAGGTGGACGTAACATATGATAGGAAGTACATATCATAGGAGGTGGACGTAACATATCATAGGAGGTGGACGTAACATATTATAGGAGGTGGACGTAACATATCATAGGAGGTGGACGTAACATATCATAGGAGGTGGACGTAACATATCATAGGAGGTGGACGTAACATATCATAGGAGGTGGGTAACGTAACATATCATAGGAGGTGGACGTAACATATCATAGGAAGTAACATATCATAGGAGGTGGACGTAACATATCATAGGAGGTGGACGTAACATATCATAGGAGGTGGACGTAACATATCATAGGAAGTAACATATCATAGGAAGTAACATATCATAGGAGGTGGACGTAACATATCATAGGAGGTGGACGTAACATAAAATAGGAAGTAACATATCATAGGAGGTGGACGTAACATATCATAGGAGGTGTACGTATCATATCATAGGAGGTAGACGTAACATATCATAGGATGTGGACGTAACATATCATAGGAGGTGGACGTAACATATCATAGGAGGTGGACGTCACATATCATAGGAGGTGGACGTAACATATAATAGGAGGTGGACGTAACATATCATAGGAGGTGGACGTATCATATAATAGGAGGTGGACGTAACATATCATAGGAGGTGGACGTATCATATCATAGGAGGTGGACGTAACATATCATAGGAAGTAACATATCATAGGAGGTGGACGTAACATATCATAGGAAGTGGACGTAACATATCATAGGAGGTGGACGTAACATATCATAGGAGGTGGACGTAACATAAAATAGGAAGTAACATATCATAGGAGGTGGACGTAACATATCATAGGAAGTAACATATCATAGGAGGTGGACGTAACATATCATAGGAAGTAACATATCATAGGAGGTGGACGTATCATATCATAGGAAGTAACATATCATAGGAGGTGGACGTATCATATCATAGGAAGTAACATATCATAGGAGGTGGACGTATCATATCATAGGAAGTAACATATCATAGGAGGTGGACGTAACATATCATAGGAGGTGGACGTAACATATCATAGGAGGTGGACGTAACATATCATAGGAAGTAACATATCATAGGAGGTGGACGTAACATATCATAGGAGGTGGACGTAACATATCATAGGAGGTGGACGTATCATATCATAGGAAGTGGACGTAACATATCATAGGAAGTGGACGTAACATATCATAGGAGGTGGACGTAACATATCATAGGAGGTGGACGTAACATATCATAGGAGGTGGACGTATCATATCATAGGAAGTGGACGTAACATATCGTAGGAGGTGGGCGTAACATATCATAGGAGGTGTACGTATCATATCATAGGAGGTAGACGTAACATATCATAGGATGTGGACGTAACATATCATAGGAGGTGGACGTAACATATCATAGGAGGTGGACGTCACATATCATAGGAGGTGGACGTAACATATAATAGGAGGTGGACGTAACATATCATAGGAGGTGGACGTATCATATAATAGGAGGTGGACGTAACATATCATAGGAGGTGGACGTATCATATCATAGGAGGTGGACGTAACATATCATAGGAAGTAACATATCATAGGAGGTGGACGTAACATATCATAGGAGGTGGACGTAACATATCATAGGAAGTAACATATCATAGGAGGTGGACGTAACATATCATAGGAAGTGGACGTAACATATCTTAGGAGGTGGACGTAACATATCATAGGAGGTGGACGTAACATATCATAGGAGGTGGACGTAACATATCATAGGAGGTGGACGTATCATATCATAGGAGGTGGACGTAACATATCATAGGAGGTGGACGTAACATATCATAGGAGGTGGACGTAACATATCATAGGAGGTGGACGTAACATATCATAGGAGGTGGACGTAACATATCATAGGAGGTGGACGTAACATATCATAGGAGGTGGACGTAACATATCATAGGAGGTGGACGTAACATATCATAGGAAGTAACATATCATAGGAGGTGGACGTAACATATCATAGGAGGTGGACGTAACATATCATAGGAGGTGGACGTAACATATCATAGGAGGCGGATGTAACATATCATAGGAGGTGGACGTAACATATCATAGGAGGTGGACGTAACATATCATAGGAGGTGGACGTAACATATCATAGGAGGTGGACGTAACATATCATAGGAGGTGGACGTAACATATCATAGGAGGTGGACGTAACATATCATAGGAGGTGGACGTAACATATCATAGGAGGTGGACGTAACATATCATAGGAAGTAACATATCATAGGAGGTGGACGTAACATATCATAGGAGGTGGACGTAACATATCATAGGAGGTGGACGTAACATATCATAGGAGGCGGATGTAACATATCATAGGAGGTGGACGTAACATATCATAGGAGGTGGACGTAACATATCATAGGAGGTGGACGTAACATATCATAGGAGGTGGACGTAACATATCATAGGAGGTGGACGTAACATATCATAGGAGGTGGACGTAACATATCATAGGAGGTGGACGTATCGTATCATAGGAGGTGGACGTAACATATCATAGGAAGTAACATATCATAGGAGGTGGACGTAACATATCATAGGAAGTGGACATAACATATCTTAGGAAGTGGACGTAACATATCATAGGAAGTGGACGTAACATATTATAGGAGGTGCACAATTTTCGGGGACCATTTTCGGGGACCAATTTTGGATTGTGAGCACTACTTTAAAAACTACTGGCTGAAATTATAAAAAACATTTAACACATTTATAATGGATTTCCAATTAGGTTATTAATGGTTATTTCTTCATATATAAATGTATTAGGGATCATTAAAAGAAAAGAAAGAAATATGCCATTTAGTGGACGCTTTTATCCAAAGCGACTTACAGTCAGGTGTGCATACATTCTACGTATGGGTGGTCCCGGGAATCGAACCCACTACCCTGGCGTTACAAGCGCCATGCTCTACCAACTGAGCTACAGAAGGACCACATTAAGGATGTGCGGAATAAACCTGAAATGAGATTCCTGACAAAGGTGTTCTCTCATTACAAGATCAAATAACTTTCAAACCAAGACCCCCTATCAACCTCCGACTTCCATTAATAAATTACAAGTCAACATCCCCAAAAACGAATTTAGATTGCGTATGAGGATAAGTAATCCCTCTCACCCCCCCCCCCCCTTTTAGATTTAGATGCACTATTGTAAAGTGACTGTTCCACTGGATGTCATAAGGTGAATGCACCAACTTGTAAGTCGCTCTGGATAAGAGCGTCTGCTAAATGACTTAAATGTAAATGTAATGTATGAGCCAGTTATATCAGTTACCCTTGTACAACTGAGCTGAGGAGGCTGTTTAAGGTTGCTATCGCCATGGCGAGGAGGGCTCTCGTGGAGGACTACAAATCTACAGTACTTCATGACACTTACGCTACATTTGTTCAGACATCATGCAAACACTGTAGGCTATATGTCATGCATGCTTCTACATTTGTCTGAACATCATGCAAACAGAATGCACCTGTAGGCTGCATTACATCACTGCAGTGGGCTAAATAAGGGTCACACATGGTGTTTATTGGTAGTTGCTACGTGTCTAATAACAGCACTTAGCTGTGGTATATTGGCCATAAACCACATCCCCTCGTGCCTTATTGGTTAATTATTACAGATAATATTCCAAATAAAAAACAAATACTTTTTTTTGCATAAACCCAGTACAGAGAGATACTTGATGAAAATCTGCTCGAAAGGGCACAGGACCTCAGACTGGGGTGAAGGTTCACCTTCCAACACGACAATGACCCTAAGCACACAGCCAAGACAACACAGAAGTGGCTTTCGGACAAGAATCTAAAAGTCCATTGAGTGGCCCAGCCAGAGCCTGGATTTGAGCCCTATCAAACATCTCTGGAGAGACCTGAAAATAACTGTGCAGCAATGCTCCCCATCCAACCTGACAGAGCTTAAGAGGATCTGCAGAGTGAAAACACAAAACATATTCAAAATATGTTTTCTTCAAGCAATTTATTGGATCAAGCGAAACTAAAGATCTTGAACTCAATACTCCACCATTGAAAGTAGTTTTGACTTTATATGCCAGGATAATAATTTGGACAATATTGTTTGACAGATAAATTATTGTTATGGTTACAAATTGGTATTTTGAAAATGTGAAAGCTCGAAGTCGACATTTTTAACGAGCAGAACATGAATATTTTCTAAAGGTCAATCCATCACATCCCAAAGCATCAAAGTAACTGTATTGTCAAAAATGTTTATAATTTGACTCTGAGTGGAATGAGGAAAGTGACAACAACCCTGTCTAACCTTTGAATACAATAAGGCATTGTGTTCCTGCGATGGCCAAGTCTACGTTTCAACTTTATTTGTCCAAATGTTACATCGGAAATTCGTCTTCTGCTTTGCTCTCAACTGCTGCACACAACACAGACGCATGAGACGCTAAATTCAATGGTACATGAGATTCAAGCATTGCAAGTATGTTGTGGGAGCACAGGACATCCCCATACTTACAAAGAAGCCCTATAATCCAGCACATATTGCCAGCTTGTTTGTGATCAGTAGGCAACCATCATCCCACCATGTGCTTGTAAAGCGAATCTCTTTGAGATGTGCCCCGTCAGTTAGCTAGTGGCACCTCTGTGTAGTGATGTGGATGTTCTCTTCTGACCTGTGGGCAATGAGACTTGAGCTGCACCAGCACCAGCATGTTTCAGATCTCTTTGATCAGGCCAGCTTCCCTCTGCAAGTCAGACAGACAAGCAATACAGCGAGGCAGAACGTCCCTTTGAACATCTCAATCATCTGTTACTTGTAAGGTTATTATATTTATACTCTTTCCCTTCGAGGAGGTAATGAAACTCGACAGGGCACATCTCCAGTGAGGCTCTCCAAGGGAGGGAGAGAGGGGGATTCTGGAACCTCGAAATGTGTCAGTTACGGTGAAAATTCTGTTTGGCTCATAGAAGAAGATTAATAGAATTTGATTGCATCAGGTGATTTGATTTTACTTGCCTATATACCTGTATTTCTATATGAATCATATTCCATGCACCTTTTATTTGTAACCCTCTAATCCTTATGAGTGACAAAGAAAGTCACACAGTCATCTCTGCTCACTGGATTTATTTAGAAAGACCTTTACTCAGGGTGTGAATCACCTTGTCCTTCCAGACATTGACAGACAACCTTGAATTCTAACAGAGGTCCTCTAGAATCTCATATGGGGGACCAGCCTTGCATGTTTACACAGGGACCAAAGACTTGATATGGGGGACCAGCCTTGCATGTTTACACATGGACCAAAGACTTGATATGGGGGACCAGCCTTGCATGTTTACACATGGACCAAAGACTTGATATGGGGGACCAGCCTTGCATGTTTACACAGGGACCAAAGACTTGATATGGGGGACCAGCCTTGCATGTTTACACATGGACCAAAGACTTGATATGGGGGACCAGCCTTGCATGTTTACACAGGCACCAAAGGATTTCTGATCCTGGGCCATATCTCACTTTACCTGGTTTGACTGTCATTTTGAAAGGCCTACGTCTAAACCATGTGACATTCCCAGCTCACCACTCTATGAGGGATTCTTTCTTCAGGGAAGAGGAGACACCTTTGAATACCAAGTATACGAAAGACAGCCTTTAAGACACAGTCATCACACAGGCCCTAAATACTTGAGATTGACACAGACACTCTCTTTCCCCCCTTGGGCTGCCAAGTCTCATCAAATGAAATTCAATAGGACAGCTTCAACAATGGATCATACTAGCCTAGGGGATGAGGATGGAATGAAGAGCAACTGTTACAGTTAGCATTTCTGCCTGGTAACGTGTGTTTGTAAATGAACATGAAATACTGAGAGTTTCAGTTCCCTGAGTATTTCCAATTACACCCATACATATGAAATGCATATATGTCAAGATTCTGTAAAAAAATATATAATAATAGTGTTTCATGTATATGTTTCATGTATGTTTGGTAGCTTCCTGTTTCTCCGATATGTCTCCCTCTCACTTAGCCTTGTTACTCTGTCTTACAGTATGGTTGCATCCCAAATGGCATTCTATTCCATATATAGTACAATATGTTTAACCAAACCTCTCACTGGTGTGCTGGACACCCCCGCGGCTCCCGCAAGGGGGTGGCCAGGAGCTCTGGGTGCCCATATGCTGTCATCGATGTCTATTTTTTATTTATTCAATAAATCATTTTGATGGTAACCCTACCAAAAGTAATTGATAATCAATCATCAAGTTTGCGGACGACACAACAGTGGTAGGCTTGATTACCAACAACGACGAGACGGCCTACAGGGAGGAGGTGAGGGCCCTCGGAGTGTGGTGTCAGGAAAATAACCTCACACTCAACGTCAACAAAACTAAGGAGATGATTGTGGACTTCAGGAAACAGCAGAGGGAACACCCCCTATCCACATCGATGGAACAGTAGTGGAGAGGGTAGCAAGTTTTAAGTTCCTCGGCATACATATCACAGACAAACTGAATTTGTCCACTCACACAGACAGCATCGTGAAGAAGGCGCAGCAGCGCCTCTTCAACCTCAGGAGGCTAAAGAAATTTGGCTTGTCACCAAAAGCACTCACAAACATCTACAGATGCACAATCGAGAGCATCCTGGCGGGCTGTATCACCGCCTGGTACGGCAACTGCTCCGCCCTCAACCATAAGGCTCTCCAGAGGGTAGTGAGGTCTGCACAACGCATCACTGGGGGCAAACTACCTGCCCTCCAGGACACCTACACCATCCGACGTTACAGGAAAGCCATAAAGATCATCAATGACATCAACCACCCGAGCCACTGCCTGTTCACCCCGCTATCATCCAGAAGGCGAGGTCAGTACAGGTGCATCAAAGCTGGGACCGAGAGACTGAAAAACAGCTTCTATCTCAAGGCCATCAGACTGTTAAACAGCCACCACTAACATTGAGTGGCTGCTGCCAACACACTGACTCTGACACTGACTCAACTCCAGCCACTTTAATAATGGGAATTGATGAGAAATGATGTAAATATATCACAAGCCACTTTAAACAATGCTACCTTATATAATGTTACTTACCCTACATTATTCATCTCATATGCATACGTATATACTGTACTCTATATCATCGACTGCATCCTTATGTAATACATGTATCACTAGCCACTTTAACTATGCCACTTTGTTTACATACTCATCTCATATGTATATACTGTACTCGATACCATCTACTGTATCTTGCCTATGCTGCTCTGTACCATCACTCATTCATATATCCTTATGTACATATTCTTTATCCCCTTACAGTGTGTATAAGACAGTAGTTTTGGAATTGTTAGTTAGATTACTTGTTGGTTATTACTGCATTGTCGGAACTAGAAGCACAAGAATTTCGCTACAGTCGCATTAACATCTGCTAACCATGTGTATGTGACAAATAAAATTGGATTTGATTTGATTTGATTTGATAAACCTTTTTAATGTCCATATGAAGCTTACTAAGAAGATACGGGTTTGTTTCTTCGGTTTCAGGAATGTGACTTTTTCCGGCCTTGAAAAAGAAACACGTTAAACTGATTGAAAGTAAGGGGATATCAGTGAACAAATGCTGTTGTCAAGGCTATGACAGTGTCAGCTCAGGTGTTCAAAAGCTCATATCAGGCCGAGTGCCTAAAACTTCTTATGTCGTTCTTTATGAATGTTAGTTTCGAAAAGGATCTTTCCATAGAAGCTAAAGTTAGGTAATGGTAAAAACAGCTTGATTTCTATAGCAACATCAGGGAAACTGAGAAGAAGCGAGTGGTGCTTCAAATACAGCAGTTCTGTAACATATCTGGTGTGTGACAATAACACATACACTGAGTGTACAAAACGTGGAATATTCCTAATATTGAGTTGTACCCCCTTTTGCTCTCAGAACAGCCTCAATTCGTTGGGCATGGACTCTTACAAGGTGTCGAAAGCGTTCCACAGGGATGCTGACCATGTTGACTCCAATGCTTCCCACAGTTGTGTCAAGTTGGCTGGATGTCCTTTGGATGGTGGACCATTCTTGATACATACAGGAAACTGTTTAACGTGAAAAACCCAGCAGCGTTGCAGTTCTTGACACACTCAAACCAGTGTCCCTGGCACCTACTATCATACCCTGTTCAAAAGCACTTAAATATTTTGTCTTGCCCATTCGTCCTCTGAATGGCACACATACACAATCCATGTCTCGATTGTCTCAAGATGTAAAAATCTTGAGGGCTTATGCAAAAATAAGTAGTTTATCTTTGGTATATGTTGGCGTGCTTCATTTAAGACTAAGTTTAAATTGTGTACAGCACAATGGACATACAATGTCTCAGGAAAATCTGTTTAGGGTGGCAGTAATCAGAACAGTCCAACCCGCAACGTGGACCTACTAGCCATAGTGAAAACATTTCCACACAAAAATGCAAGGTGACGTAATCGCATACTGCAACTACTATATGCCTCTCCTCAACACAGGGGCCCCTCAGGGGTGTGTGCTCAGTCCCCTCCTGTACTCCCTGTTCACTCATGACTGCATGGCCAGGCACGACTCCAACACCATCATTAAGATTGCCGATGACACAACAGTTGTAGGCCTGATGAACAACAACGACAAGACAGCCTACAGGGAGGAGGTTAGAGACCTGGCCATGTGGTGCCAGGACAACAACCTCTCCCTCAACGTGATCAAGACAAAAGAGATGATTGTGGACTACAGGAAAAAGAAAACTGAGCACGCCTCGATTCTCATCGACGAGGCTGCAGTGGAGCCGGTTGAGAGCTTCAAGTTCCTTGGTGTCCACATCACCAACAAACTAACCTGGTCCAAGCACACCAAGACAGTCGTAAAGAGGGCACAACAAACCCATTTCCCCTCAGGAGACTGAACATATTTGGCATGGGTCCTCAGATCCTCAAAAGTTTCTACAGCTGCACCATCCTGACTGGTTGCATCACTGCCTGGTAATGCAACTGCTCTGACTGCAAGGCACTACAGAGGGTAGTGCGAATGGCCCAGTACATCACTGGGGCCAAGCTTCCTGCCATCCAGGATTTCTATAGCAGGCAGTGTCAGAGGAAGGCCCTGACAATTGTCAAAGACTCCAGCCACCCTTGTCATAGACCGTTCTCTCTGCTACCGCACGGAAAGCGGTACCGGAGTGCCAAGTCTAGGTCCAAAAGACTTCTTAACAGCTTCTACCCCCAAGCCATAAGACTCCTGAACAACTAATTAAATGGCTACACCGACTGTTTGCATTGCCCCTCCTTCTCTTTTACTCTGCTGCTACTCTCTGTTTATTATCAATGCATAGTCACTTTAACTCTACCTACATGTACATTATACCTCAATTACCTCGACTAACCGGTGCCCCTTTATTTTCTTAATACTGTGTTGTTGGTTAATTAGGGATAGGCGACTGAATCACCTAAATGTATATTTATATCTCATGAATAAATTTGATATGGGGACCTAGAAGAAGAAAAATAATTGGACATTTTGACTACTCATTATAGTACTGGATTTCTACGGTGCATTTGTTTTTATCTCCGTAATACAGGCCATACTTGATTCTTGTGAAAGTAAATATTGAAATATAGTTATTTGTTATAATCATAATCATACTCTGAGGCCCTTTGTTGTGTACTGTATGTTTACCCAGTATCTGAACCCACAAAAACAAAAGGCTCTAACATGACAGCTTTTATCACGGACCTAGTGAAAATAAATAATGAAGAATACTTCAACTATAATTCCATGCCTCCTTGAACTTTTCACATCACAGGCTATAATATAACATGATTAAACAGAGCTCCAGCTAAAACAGTGTGTTGAGTCAACAGGTCCTCTACATTCAAGTGAGGACGTCCGTACTCTACGCTTGCATTCATTTAGATTAGGGAAAACATGGACTACTTAATTGCATTCATTGTTATGCCTTGTCACTTCATAGCAGAACACGCTACTGAATAGCAATGAGACCTTGATGAATCATGGTTTCGTCCCAAATGGCACCCGATTCCCTTTATAGTGCACTACTTTTGACCAGGACCCATAGGACTCTCGTCGAAGGTAGTACACCACATAGGGAATAGGGTGCCATTTGGGATGCAGTCAATGTTCTCTCAACAGCTATTCTCTGAATAGTCACTTAAACTTGGCCTACAAAGCTAAAGCAATGCAGCGCCTGGTACAAAACTATCATTTGGACTGCTATGTCCTTGGGTAACGTGGGCCAATTGCTTTTCTTTTTCAGTTATATAGTGTTTGGAATGAGCCACTATTTATCAAGGCCTACATCCCAAATGGCACCGTATTCACCTTTTTTTTACATTTATTGAACTAGGCAAGTCAGTTAAGAACAAATTCTTATTTAATGATAGCCTTCCCCAGCCAAACCTGGATGACGCTGTCGCCACCTTATGATTCAGCCTGGATTCAAACCAGAGACTATAGTGATGCCTCCAGCACAGAGATGCAGTGCCTTAGACTGCTGCGCCACTCAGGAGTCCCTATATAGTGAACTACTTTTGACCAGAGCCCTATGAGACCTGTTCAAACCTGGTCAAAAGTAGTACACTATATAGGGAATAGAATGCCATTTGGGACTCCAGACTTACAACCATTTTGATGCTATTCAAGCTTGGATTGATTTGGCACAGATAGAAAAATGGACCTTGATTATAGATGTTCATGCTACACCAAAATATCCCCGCTTTCAGTGTATACTAACATGGGTATGTTTTGGTTAGTTTCAGTAAACCTCTTTTGTACATGAAGAACATAGAAAACTGTACTGGCATTATGCCAAGGAAACGGCAAAAGAGATATCAACAAAATGCTTGAAAATCTTGAAAAGTACACAGACTCACTCCAAAAGGTTTTTGGAGCCATCATTGACTCAGTGGGTTTTGTCTCAGGACCTACTCACTGCCACAGTCATACACTGGACCTAGTTTGGTCCCGTGGAATAAATATTGTGGATCTTAATGTTGTTCCTCATAATCCTGGATTATGGAACCACCATTATATTACATTTGCAATTGCAACAATTAATCTGCTCAGACCACAACCAAGGATCATCAAAAGCCGTGCTATAAATTCTTGGACAACCCAATGATACCTAGGTGCCCTTCCAGACTCCCACCATCTGGGTTGGCGCCCCCCTTGGGTTGTGCCGTGGCGGAGATCTTTGTGGGCTATACTCGACCTTGTCTCAGGATGGTAAATTGGTGGTTGAAGATATCCCTCTAGTGGTGTGGGGGCTGTGCTTTGACAAAGTGGGTGGGGTTATATCCTTCCAGTTTGGCCCTGTCCGGGGGTATCATCGGATGGGGCCACAGTGTCTCCTGACCCCTCCTGTCTCAGCTTCCAGCATATATGCTGCAGTAGTTTGACCTTGCGTAATACCCTAGACCGGGTGTCATAAGATACTAGCTCCCTGGTCTACAGAAAATGGAACAGAAATGGTCCTACGCCAAACTGAAAGTCTTCCAACTACCTTGGAAAGACAGTACCGTGCTATATCGAAGAGCCCTCACAGCTTTTTAAAATGTATTTCACCTTTATTTAACCAGGTAAGCTAGTTGATAAGAAGTTCTAATTTACAACTGCAAAGCAAAGCAGTGTGACACAAACAACAACACGTAGTTACACATGGAATTAACAAGAATACAGTCAATAAAACAACATAAAAAAGGAAGTCTATATACAGTGTGCGTAGCTGGCGTGAGGAGGTAAGGCAGTAAATAGGCCATAGTAGCAAAGTAATTACAAGTTAGCAAATTAATACTGGAGTGATAGATGAGCAGATGGTGATGTGCAAGTAGAAATGCTGGTGTGCAAAAGAGCAGAAAAGTAAATAAAAACAATATGGGGATGAGGTTGGTAGATTGGGCGGGCTATTTACAGGATGGGCTATGTACAGCTTTAGCAATCGGTTATCTGCTCAGATAGCTGATGTTTAAAGTTAGCGAGGGAAATATAAGGCTCCAGCTTCAGCGATTTTTGCAATTCGTTCCAGTCATTGGCAGCAGAGAACTGGAAGGAAAGGCAGCTAAAGTAGGTGTTGGCTTTGGGGTTGACCAGTGCGATATACCTGCTGGAGCCCGTGCTACGGGTGGGTATTGCTATCGTGACCAGTGAGCTGAGATAAGGCGGAGCTTTACCCAGCATAGACTTATAGATGTCCTGGAGCCAGTGGGTCTGGCGACCAAAATGTAGCGAGAGCCAGCTGACTAGAGCGTACAGGTCACAGTGGTGGGTGGTATAAGGGGCTTTGGTGACAAAACGGATGGCACAGTGATAGACTGCACCCAGTTCGCTGAGTAAACTATTGGAAGCTATTTTGTAAATGACATCGCCGAAGTCGAGGATCGGTAGGATAGTCAGTTTTACGAGGATATGTTTGGAGGTGTGAGTGAAGGATACTTTGTTGAGAAATAGGAAGCCGATTCTAGATTTAATTTTGGATTGGAGATTTAATATGAGTCTGGAAGGAGAGTCTGGAAGTTGCTGTCTATCCACACACCTAGCTATTTGTAGTTGTCCACATATTCTAAGTCAGAACTGACCAGAGTAGTGATGCTAGTCGGGCGAGCGGGTGTGGGCAGCGAACAGTTGAAAAGCATGCATTTGGTTTTACTAGCATTTAAGAGCAGTTGGAGGCCACAGAAGGAGATACTCGATCATCCTATTTTTCCATCTTAATTAAGGAGAATAAGAACAATCCAAAATGTATTTTTGATAGTGTCGCCAAGCTAACTAAAAAGCAGCATTCCACCAAGAGAGGATGAGAGAGGACCAAGAGAGGATGACATTCACTTCAATTCATGAACTTCTTTGATGTAAAGATTATGATCGTTAGATAGAAAATTACGGACTTTTCTTTAAATCTGCGTATTTCTCCAAAGCTCAGTTGTCCTGAGTCCGCACAACACTGCCAGGACCTATGATCAAGGGAGACACTCAAGTTTTTAATACTACAGTATATTTCTTGACACATTGATGAAAATAGTCTTGGCCTCTAAACCTTCAAGCTGCATACTGGACCCTATTCCAACTAAACTACTGAAAACGCTGCTTCCTGAGATTGGCCCTCCTATGTTGAATATAATAAACTGCTCTCTATCCACTGGATGCGTACCAAACTCACTAAAAGTGGCAGTAATAAAGCCTCTCTTGAAAAAGCCAAACCTTGACCCAGAAAATATAAAAAACATATTGGCCTATATCGAATCTCCCATTCCTCTCAAAAATGTTGAAAAGCTGTTGTTCAGCAACTCCTTGCCTTCCCGAAGACAAACCATGTATACGAAATGCTTCCGTCTGGTTTTAGACCCCATCATAACACTAAGACTAACACTGAGACTGCACTCATAAAGGTGGTAAATGACCTTTTATCGGCATCAGACCAAGGCTCTGCATCTGTCCCTGTGCTCCTAGACCTTAGTGCTGCTTTTGATACCATCTATCACCACATACTTCTGGAGGGATTGGAAACCCAAATTGGTCTACACGGACAAGTTCTGGCCTGGTTTAGATCTTATCTGTCGGATAGATATACGTTCGTCTCTGTTGATGGTTTCCCTTCTGACAAATCTACTGTAAATTTCAGTGTACCTCAAGGTTCCGTTTAAGGACCACTATATAGTTTTCACTATATATTTTACCTCTTGGTGATGTCATTCGGAAACATAATGTTAACTTTCACTGCTATGCGGGCTATACACAGCTGTACATTCCGATGAAACATGGTGAAGCCCCAAATTTGCACTCCCTGGAAGCCTGTGTATCAGACATAAGGAAGTGGATGGCAGCACATTTTTTACTTTTAGACTCGGACAAACAGAGATGCTAGTTCTAAGTTCCAAGAAACAAAGGTATCTTCTGTAGGATCTGACAATTAATCTTGATGGTTGTACAGTCATCTCAAATATAACTGTGAAGGACCCTGATGTTACTCTGGACCCTGATCTCTTTTTGACGAACATATCAAGAATATTTCAAGGACAGCTTTTTTCCATCTTCGTGACATTGCAAAAATCTGAATTTTTCTGTCCAAAAATTATACAGAAAAATGTATCCATGCTTTCGTCACTTCTAGATTTGTCATGCCCTGACCTTAGTTATCTCTGTTTTCGTTATTATTTTGGTTAGGTCAGGGTGTGACGAGGGTGGGTATGCTTGTTTTGGCTTGTCTAGGGTCTTTGTATATCTAGTGGCTTTGTAAGTCTAGGTATATGTATGTCTATGGTGGCCTGTATTGGTTGCCAATCATAGGCAGCTGTTTATCGTTGGCTCTAATTGGGGACCATATTTACAGTGGGGCAAAAAAGTATTTAGTCAGCCACCAATTGTGCAAGTTCTCCCACTTAAAAAGCCGAGAGAGGCCTGTAATTTTCATCATAGGTACACTTCAACTATGACAGACAAAATGAGGGAAAAATTCAGAAAATCACATTGTAGGATTTTTAATGAATTTGTTTGCAAATTATGGTGGAAAATAAGTACTTGGTCACCTACAAACAAGCAAGATTTCTGGCTCTCACAGACCTGTAACTTCTTCTTTAAGAGCCTCCTCTGTCCTCCACTCGTTACCTGTATTAAAACCTGTTGCGACTCTAGGGGCAGTATTTTCATTTTTGGAAAAAAAACGTTCCCATTTTAAATGGGATATTTTGTCAGGACAAGATGCTAAAATAATATATAATTGACAGCTTTGGATAGAAAACACTCGAATGTTTCCAAAACTGTAAAGATATTGTCTGTGAGTATAACAGAACTGATGTTGCAGGCGAAAGCCTGAGAAAAATCCAATCCGGATGTGCCCCAGGTTTTGAAAGCGCTGCGTTCCAATGAGTCCCTATTGAGCTGTGAGTGTGCCATCAACGAGCTTACGCTTTCTACGTATTCCCCAAGGTGTCTACAGCATTGTGACGTAGTTTTACGCATTTCTGTTGAAGAATAGCCGTAGGCGGCCACATTGCGTAAGTGGTCACATGGTGGCTCCGAGAGAGATTCTCGCGTAAAATACAGAGGTAGCCATTACTCCAATCTGTCCTACTGAAAAACAAATTTGTCCCGACGCATATATTATCGAATAGAAAAATACCCTGAGGATTGATTATAAACAACGTTTGTGATGTTTCTGTTGATATTATGGAGCTAATTTGGAATATTTTTCGCCGTTTTCGTGACTGCAATTTCCGGGCTATCGATAAACTTACACAAATGCTTGTCTAGCTTTGGCTGTAAAGCATATTTTGAATGTCTGAGATGACAGGGTGATTAACAAAAGGCTAAGCTGTGTCTCAATATATTTCATTTGTGATTTTCATGAACTGGAATATTTTCTAGGGATATTTATGTCCGTTGCGTTATGCTAAGTCGTTTCAGGCGATGATTACGCTCCCGCATGCGGGTTTGGGAGTCGCAAGAAGATTTATTAATGGCACCTGTTTGAACTTGTTGTCAGTATAAAAAACACCTGTCCACAACCTCAAACAGTCACACTCCAAACTCCACTATGGCCAAGACCAAAGAGCTGTCAAAGGACACAAATTGTAGACCTGCACCAGGCGGGGAAGACTGAAGACATACAAGACCACTGATAATCTCCCTCGATCTGGGGCTCCATGCAAGATCTCACCCTGTGCGGTGAGCAAAAATCCCAGAACCACACGGGGGGACCTACCATCAGTAACACACTACGCCGCGAGGGACTCAAATCCTGCAGTGCCAGACATGTCCCCCTGCTTAAGCCAGTACATGTCCAGGCCTGTCTGAGGTTTGTTAGAGAGCATTTGGATGATCCAGAAGAAGATTGGGAGAATGTCATATGGTCAGATGAAACCAAAATATAACTTTTTGGTAAAATCTCAACTTGTGTTTGGAGGACAAAGAATGCTGAGTTGCATCCAAAGAACACCATACCTACTGTGAAGCATGGGGGTGGAAACATCATGCTTTGGGGCTATTTTTTTGCAAAGGGACCAGGACGACTGATCCGTGTAAAGGAAAGAATGAATGGGGCCATGTATCGTGAGATTTTGAGTGAAAACCTCCTTCCATCAGCAAGGGCATTGAAGATGAAACGTGGCTGGGGTCTTTCAGCATGACAATGATCCCAAACACACCGCCCGGGCAATGAAGGAGTGGCTTCGTAAGAAGCATTTCAAGATGCTGGAGTGGCCTAGCCTGTCTCCAGATCTCAACCCCATAGAAAATCTTTGGAGGGAGTTGAAAGTCCGTGTTGCCCAGCAACAGCCCCAAAACATCACTGCTCTAGAGGAGATCTACATGGAGGAATGGGCCAAAATACCAGCAACAGTGTGTGAAAACCTTGTGAAGACTTACAGAAAACGTTTGACCTCTGTCATTGCCAACAAAGGGTATATAACAAAGTATTGATATAAACTTTTGTTATTGACCAAATATTTATTTTCCACCATAATTTGCAAATACATTCATTAAAAATCCTACAATGTGATTTTCTGGACTTTTTTTCCTCATTTTCTCTGTCATAGTTGAAGTGTACCTATTATGAAAATTACAGGCCTCTCTCATCTTTTTAAGTGGGAGAACTTGCACAATTGGTGGCTGACTGAATACTTTTTATGCCCCACTGTAGGTAGCCATTTTTCCTTTGGAATTTGTGGGTTCTTTTTTCTATGTTTAGTTGCCTGTTAGCACTCATGTGTATAGCTTCATGGTTCGTTTTGCTGTTTTGTTAGTTTGTTCAGTGTTGCATTTCTTTAATAAATTAAGAATGTACGCTTACGCTGGTTGTTGGTCTCCTCCTTACAACGAACGTGACAAACGAACTTGACAAGATTTGACTACTGCAATGCTTTACTTTCCGGCCACCCGGATAAAGCACTAAATAAACTTCAGTTAGTTCTAAACACTGATGCTAGAATCTTGACTAGAACCATAAAATGTGATCATATTACTCCAGTGCTAGCCTCTCTACACTGGCTTCCTGTTAAGGCTAGGGCTGATTTCAAGGTTTTACTGCTAACCTGCAAAGCATTACATGGGCTTGCTTGTACCTATCTTTACGATTTGGTCCTGCCGTACATAGGTACGCGTACACTATGGTCAGAAGGCCTCCTTACTTTACCTAAAATTTCTAAGCAAACAGCTTGAGGCAGGGCTTTCCCCTATAGAGCTCAATTTTTATGGAACGGTCTGCCTATCCATGTGAGAGACGCAGACTCTCTCGACCTTTAAGTGTTTTTGAAGACTCATCTCTTCAGAATGTCCTATAATTGAGTGTAGTCTGGCCCAGGGGTGTGAAGGTGAATGGAAAGGTACTGGAGCGACGAACCGCCCTTGCTGTCTCTGCCTGGCCGGTTCCCCTCTCTCTACTGGGATTCTCTGCCTCTAAACCTATTACGGGGGCTGAGTCATTGGCTTATTGGTGCTCTTCCATGCCTTCCCTAGGAGGGGTGTGTCACTTGAGTGGGTTGAGTCACTGATGTGATCTTCCTATCCGAGTTGGTGCCCCCCTCGGGTTCGTGCTGTGTGGGGGGGCTTCATGGGCTATACTCTGCCTTGTCTCAGGGTAGTAGGTTGGTGGTTTAAGATAACCCTCTAGTGGGTGGGGTTATATCCTGCCTGTTTGGCCCTGTCCGGGGGTATCGTCGGACAGGGCCACGTGCCTCACGACTACCTGGCCTGATGAATCCTTGCTGTCTCCAGTCCAGCTGGTTATGCTGCTGCTCCAGTTTAAACGGTTCTGTCTGCGGCTATGGAACCCTGACCTGTTTACTGGACATGCTACCGTGTCTTGGATCTGCTGTTTTGGACTCACTCTCTACCGCACCTGTTGTCTCTAACTCTGAATGATCGGCTAAGAAAAGCCAACTGACATTTACTCCTGAGGTGCTGACCTGTTGCACCCTCTGCAACCACTGTGATTATTATTATCTGACCCTGCTGGTCATCTATGAATGTTTGAACATCTAGGCCATGTTTTATTATAATCTCCACCCGGCACAGGCAGAAGAGGACTGGCCACCCCTAAAAGGAAAGGTAAATAGTATGACTATCAAAATAAAAGGAAGGGTAAATGGTATGACTATCAAAATAAAAGGAAAGGTAAATAGTATGACTATCAAAATAAAAGGAAGGGTAAATGGTATGACTATCAAAATAAAAGGAAGGGTAAATGGTATGACTATCAAAATAAAAGGAAGGGTAAATAGTATGACTATCAAAATAAAAGGAAGGGTAAATAGTATGACTATCAAAATAAAAGGAAGGGTAAATGGTATGACTATCAAAATAAAAGGAAGGGTAAATAGTATGACTATCAAAATAAAAGGAAGGGTAAATAGTATGACTATCAAAATAAAAGGAAGGGTAAATAGTATGACTATCAAAATAAAAGGAAGGGTAAATGGTATGACTATCAAAATAAAAGGAAGGGTAAATAGTATGACTATCAAAATAAAAAAGGGTAAAAGTATGACTATCAAAATAAAAAATAAATGGTATGACTATCAAAATAAAAGGAAGGGTAAATAGTATGACTATCAAAATAAAAGGAAGGGTAAATAGTATGACTATCAAAATAAAAGGAAGGGTAAATAGTATGACTATCAAAATAAAAGGAAGGGTAAATAGTATGACTATCAAAATAAAAGGAAGGGTAAATAGTATGACTATCAAAATAAAAGGAAGGGTAAATAGTATGACTATCAAAATAAAAGGAAGGGTAAATAGTATGACTATCAAAATAAAAGGAAGGGTAAATAGTATGACTATCAAAATAAAAGGAAGGGTAAATGGTATGACTATCAAAATAAAAGGAAGGGTAAATAGTATGAGTATGACTATCAAAATAAAAGGAAGGGTAAATGGTATGACTATCAAAATAAAAGGAAGGGTAAATAGTATGACTATGACTATCAAAATAAAAGGAAGGGTAAATTGTTATGCTGGTGAATGAGGACCCAAAAGCGACTTAACAGAAACAGAGTCTTTATTCCAGTCTATAACAAAAACGATAATCCTGGATATAATCTCAGGTGAAGTCAAACAGGAAAACTGAAATCCTCTAGGCAGTAGAGGGGAACAACTGGATACGCGACCACAGACTGCAGGTCGCTTTGGGAAGGCGCAGGCCGTAGCTGATATAGATACCTGCTCACACGCAGCATCTGAAGAAGGCAAAAACACGACAGGGCGGAACAAGGACACAGAACAGCAAACATCAAACAAGGATCCGACAAGGACAGAAGCGGAAAACAGAGGGAGAAATAGGGACTCTAATCAGAGGGCAAAATAGGGGACAGGTGTGAAAGAGTAAATGAGGTAGTTAGGAGAATGAGGAACAGCTGGGAGCGGGAACGGAACGATAGAGAGAGAGAGAGCGAGAGAGGGAGAGAGGGAGGGGGAGAGAGAGGGATAGAAAGAGGGAAAGAACCTAATAAGACCAGCAGGGGGAAAACGAACAGAAGGGGAAGCACAAGGACAAGACATGACAATATATGACAAAACATGACATAAATGGTATGACTATCAAACTAAAAGGAAGGGTAAATGGTATGACTATCAAAATAAAAGGAAGGGTAAATGGTATGACTATCAAAATAAAAGGAAGGGTAAACGGTATGACTATCAAACTAAAAGGAAGGGTAAATGGTATGACTATCAAAATAAAAGGAAGGGTAAATAGTATGACTATCAAAATAAAAGGAAGGGTAAATGGTATGACTATCAAAATAAAAGGAAGGGTAAACGGTATGAATATCAAAATAAAAGGAAGGGTAAATGGTATGACTATCAAAATAAAAGGAAGGGTAAATGGTATGACTATCAAACTAAAAGGAAGGGTAAATGGTATGACTATCAAAATAAAAGGAAGGGTAAATAGTATGACTATCAAAATAAAAGGAAGGGTAAATGGTATGACTATCAAAATAAAAGGAAGGGTAAATAGTATGACTATCAAAATAAAAGGAAGGGTAAATAGTATGACTATCAAAATAAAAGGAAGGGTAAATGGTATGACTATCAAAATAAAAGGAAGGGTAAATAGTATGACTATCAAAATAAAAGGAAGGGTAAATAGTATGACTATCAAAATAAAAGGAAGGGTAAATAGTATGACTATCAAAATAAAAGGAAGGGTAAATAGTATGACTATCAAAATAAAAGGAAGGGTAAATAGTATGACTATCAAAATAAAAGGAAGGGTAAATAGTATGACTATCAAAATAAAAGGAAGGGTAAATAGTATGACTATCAAAATAAAAGGAAGGGTAAATAGTATGACTATCAAAATAAAAGGAAGGGTAAATGGTATGACTATCAAAATAAAAGGAAGGGTAAATAGTATGAGTATGACTATCAAAATAAAAGGAAGGGTAAATGGTATGACTATCAAAATAAAAGGAAGGGTAAATAGTATGACTATGACTATCAAAATAAAAGGAAGGGTAAATTGTTATGCTGGTGAATGAGGACCCAAAAGCGACTTAACAGAAACAGAGTCTTTATTCCAGTCTATAACAAAAACGATAATCCTGGATATAATCTCAGGTGAAGTCAAACAGGAAAACTGAAATCCTCTAGGCAGTAGAGGGGAACAACTGGATACGCGACCACAGACTGCAGGTCGCTTCGGGAAGGCGCAGGCCGTAGCTGATATAGATACCTGCTCACACGCAGCATCTGAAGAAGGCAAAAACACGACAGGGCGGAACAAGGACACAGAACAGCAAACATCAAACAAGGATCCGACAAGGACAGAAGCGGAAAACAGAGGGAGAAATAGGGACTCTAATCAGAGGGCAAAATAGGGGACAGGTGTGAAAGAGTAAATGAGGTAGTTAGGAGAATGAGGAACAGCTGGGAGCGGGAACGGAACGATAGAGAGAGAGAGAGCGAGAGAGGGGAGAGGGAGGGGGAGAGAGAGGGATAGAAAGAGGGAAAGAACCTAATAAGACCAGCAGGGGGAAAACGAACAGAAGGGGAAGCACAAGGACAAGACATGACAATATATGACAAAACATGACATAAATGGTATGACTATCAAACTAAAAGGAAGGGTAAATGGTATGACTATCAAAATAAAAGGAAGGGTAAATGGTATGACTATCAAAATAAAAGGAAGGGTAAACGGTATGACTATCAAACTAAAAGGAAGGGTAAATGGTATGACTATCAAAATAAAAGGAAGGGTAAATAGTATGACTATCAAAATAAAAGGAAGGGTAAATGGTATGACTATCAAAATAAAAGGAAGGGTAAACGGTATGAATATCAAAATAAAAGGAAGGGTAAATGGTATGACTATCAAAATAAAAGGAAGGGTAAATGGTATGACTATCAAACTAAAAGGAAGGGTAAATGGTATGACTATCAAAATAAAAGGAAGGGTAAATAGTATGACTATCAAAATAAAAGGAAGGGTAAATGGTATGACTATCAAAATAAAAGGAAGGGTAAATAGTATGACTATCAAAATAAAAGGAAGGGTAAATAGTATGACTATCAAAATAAAAGGAAGGGTAAATGGTATGACTATCAAAATAAAAGGAAGGGTAAATAGTATGACTATCAAAATAAAAGGAAGGGTAAATAGTATGACTATCAAAATAAAAGGAAGGGTAAATAGTATGACTATCAAAATAAAAGGAAGGGTAAATAGTATGACTATCAAAATAAAAGGAAGGGTAAATAGTATGACTATCAAAATAAAAGGAAGGGTAAATAGTATGACTATCAAAATAAAAGGAAGGGTAAATAGTATGACTATCAAAATAAAAGGAAGGGTAAATAGTATGACTATCAAAATAAAAGGAAGGGTAAATGGTATGACTATCAAAATAAAAGGAAGGGTAAATAGTATGAGTATGACTATCAAAATAAAAGGAAGGGTAAATGGTATGACTATCAAAATAAAAGGAAGGGTAAATAGTATGACTATGACTATCAAAATAAAAGGAAGGGTAAATTGTTATGCTGGTGAATGAGGACCCAAAAGCGACTTAACAGAAACAGAGTCTTTATTCCAGTCTATAACAAAACGATAATCCTGGATATAATCTCAGGTGAAGTCAAACAGGAAAACTGAAATCCTCTAGGCAGTAGAGGGAACAACTGGATACGCGACCACAGACTGCAGGTCGCTTCGGGAAGGCGCAGGCCGTAGCTGATATAGATACCTGCTCACACGCAGCATCTGAAGAAGGCAAAAACACGACAGGGCGGAACAAGGACACAGAACAGCAAACATCAAACAAGGATCCGACAAGGACAGAAGCGGAAAACAGAGGGAGAAATAGGGACTCTAATCAGAGGGCAAAATAGGGGACAGGTGTGAAAGAGTAAATGAGGTAGTTAGGAGAATGAGGAACAGCTGGGAGCGGGAACGGAACGATAGAGAGAGAGAGAGCGAGAGAGGGAGAGAGGGAGGGGAGAGAGAGGGATAGAAAGAGGGAAAGAACCTAATAAGACCAGCAGGGGGAAAACGAACAGAAGGGGAAGCACAAGGACAAGACATGACAATATATGACAAAACATGACATAAATGGTATGACTATCAAACTAAAAGGAAGGGTAAATGGTATGACTATCAAAATAAAAGGAAGGGTAAATGGTATGACTATCAAAATAAAAGGAAGGGTAAACGGTATGACTATCAAACTAAAAGGAAGGGTAAATGGTATGACTATCAAAATAAAAGGAAGGGTAAATAGTATGACTATCAAAATAAAAGGAAGGGTAAATGGTATGACTATCAAAATAAAAGGAAGGGTAAACGGTATGAATATCAAAATAAAAGGAAGGGTAAATGGTATGACTATCAAAATAAAAGGAAGGGTAAATGGTATGACTATCAAACTAAAAGGAAGGGTAAATGGTATGACTATCAAAATAAAAGGAAGGGTAAAGAGTATGACTATGGCAATTTATACTCTGTATCTCAGTAGACTTTCAAGATCCCTACTCCTTGAAGAACCCTACAGCTGGAAGATCCCTACTCCTTGAAGACCCCTACTGCTGGAAGATCCCTACTCCTTGAAGACCCCTACTGCTGGAAGATCCCTATTGCTTGAAGATCCCTACTGCTGGAAGATCCCTACTGCGTCAAGATCCCTACTGCTTGAAGATCCCTACTCCTTGAAGGTTCCTACTCCTTGAATAACCCTACTGCTTGAAGATCCCTACTCCTTGAAAGTTCCTACTGCTTGAAGATCCCTACTCCTTGAAAGTTCCTACTGCTTGAAGATCCCTACTGCTTGAAGGTTCCTACTCCTTGAAGGTTCCTACTGCTTGAAGGTTCCTAATGCTTGAAGATCCCTACTTCTTGAATATCCCTACTGCTTGTAGATCCCTACTGCTTGTAGATCCCTACTGCTTGAATATCCCTACTCCTTGACTACCCCTACTGCTGGACGATCTCCACTCCCTACTCCATGGTCCGTAAGATTCTGGTCAAAACTAGTACACTACTAGGTAATAGGGGCCATTTGGGACTGAACCCATTACTCTGCACATTGCTAATCTGTTGTGAAAGACACTGGCTTCTGTTGTCATGCAGAATTAGAAAGGACTTGACAATGGGGGATTACTATAGAAATTACAAGTGTCATTAGCCACAACATCCAACATTAGGCCAAGGATAGCAAGGCAGAATTAGGGGTGCGGTTGTGTTGCACAAATGTTATTTAAATTAAAGCAACAACAACAACATTATGCAAATGAAAAGCAACAAGGTGTGATATAGATAGGAATGGGTGGTTTGTTATGATAGAGGGTGTGCTGTGTGTGTGTTTGTGTGTGTGTGTGTTTGTGTGTGTGTGTGCTGTGATAGATATGCCTCACTAATGTGGAAATGCTGTGGAATGAATTGTTGTAATAGCGTCTCTCCATGCTTCAGGATAGAGGGTGGTTCTCATACAGTCCATATTCATCAGACTATTTGCAGCCACTGTCTATCATTTCTGCTTTTCTAAATGTTTATATTACAAAGATGTTACCGTATAAAGGGCTGTATTTGAACAAACCTAACGCAATGGTGAATCTAAGCGCAGGCAGTAGCTCTATAGGTTCAGGGGTATGTCAGAAATAGTTGAGCTATTTTCACTGTCACAATTATCAACACACTTGCTGGCATTGGTGCGAAAGGGCTGGATTTTGATGAGTAAATAGAAAGGGCTGGGTTTTGATGCGTAAATAGAAAGGGCTGGGTGTTGATGAGTAAATAGAAAGGGCTGGGTTTTGATGAGTAAATAGAAAGGGCTGGGTTTTGATCAGTAAATAGAAAGGGCTGGGTTTTGATCAGTAAATAGAAAGGGCTGGGTGTTGATGAGTAAATAGAAAGGGCTGGGTTTTGATGAGTAAATAGAAAGGGCTGGGTGTTGATGAGTAAATAGAAAGGGCTGGGTTTTGATGAGTAAATAGAAAGGGCTGGGTTTTGATGAGTAAATAGAAAGGGCTGGGTGTTGATAAATAGAAAGGGCTGGGTGTTGATGAGTAAAAGAAAGGGCTGGGTGTTGATGAGTAAATAGAAAGGGCTGGGTTTTGATAAATAGAAAGTAAATAGAAAGGGCTGGGTTTTGATGAGTAAATAGAAAGGGCTGGGTGTTGATGAGTAAATAGAAAGGGCTGGGTGTTGATGAGTAGAAAGGGCTGGGTTTTGATGAGTAAATAGAAAGGGCTGGGTTTTGATGAGTAAATAGAAAGGGCTGGGTGTTGATGAGTAAATAGAAAGGGCTGGGTGTTGATGAGTAAATAGAAAGGGCTGGGTTTTGATGAGTAAATAGAAAGGGCTGGGTTTTGATGAGTAAATAGAAAGGGCTGGGTGTTGATGAGTAAATAGAAAGGGCTGGGTGTTGATGAGTAAATAGAAAGGGCTGGGTTTGATGAGTAAATAGAAAGGGCTGGGTGTTGATGAGTAAATAGAAAGGGCTGGGTGTTGTAAATAGAAAGGGCTGGGTGTTGTAAATAGAAAGGGCTGGGTGTTGATGAGTAAATAGAAAGGGCTGGGTTTTGATGAGTAAATAGAAAGGGCTGGGTGTTGATCAGTAAATAGAAAGGGCTGGGTGTTGATCAGTAAATAGAAAGGGCTGGGTGTTGATGAGTAAATAGAAAGGGCTGGGTGTTGATGAGTAAATAGAAAGGGCTGGGTGTTGATGAGTAAATAGAAAGGGCTGGGTTTTGATGAGTAAATAGAAAGGGCTGGGTTTTGATGAGTAAATAGAAAGGGCTGGGTGTTGGAGTAGAAAGGGCTGGGTGTTGATGAGTAAATAGAAAGGGCTGGGTGTTGATGAGTAAATAGAAAGGGCTGGGTTTTGATGAGTAAATAGAAAGGGCTGGGTGTTTTGATGATGAGTAAATAGAAAGGGCTGGGTGTTGATGAGTAAATAGAAAGGGCTGGGTGTTGATGAGTAAATAGAAAGGGCTGGGTGTTGATGAGTAAATAGAAAGGGCTGGGTGTTGATGAGTAAATAGAAAGGGCTGGGTTTTGATGAGTAAATAGAAAGGGCTGGGTTTTGATGAGTAAATAGAAAGGGCTGGGTGTTGATGAGTAAATAGAAAGGGCTGGGTGTTGATGAGTAAATAGAAAGGGCTGGGTGTTGATGAGTAAATAGAAAGGGCTGGGTGTTGATGAGTAAATAGAAAGGGCTGGGTGTTGATGAGTAAATAGAAAGGGCTGGGTGTTGATGAGTAAATAGAAAGGGCTGGGTTTTGATGAGTAAATAGAAAGGGCTGGGTGTTGATGAGTAAATAGAAAGGGCTGGGTGTTGATGAGTAAATAGAAAGGGCTGGGTGTTGATGAGTAAATAGAAAGGGCTGGGTGTTGATGAGTAAATAGAAAGGGCTGGGTGTTGATGAGTAAATAGAAAGGGCTGGGTGTTGATGAGTAAATAGAAAGGGCTGGGTGTTGATGAGTAAATAGAAAGGGCTGGGTGTTGATGAGTAAATAGAAAGGGCTGGGTGTTGATGAGTAAATAGAAAGGGCTGGGTGTTGATGAGTAAATAGAAAGGGCTGGGTGTTGAAATGATGAGTAAATAGAAAGGGCTGGGTGTTGATGAGTAAATAGAAAGGGCTGGGTGTTGATGAGTAAATAGAAAGGGCTGGGTTTTGATGAGTAAATAGAAAGGGCTGGGTGTTGATGAGTAAATAGAAAGGGCTGGGTGTTGATGAGTAAATAGAAAGGGCTGGGTGTTGATGAGTAAATAGAAAGGGCTGGGTGTTGATGAGTAAATAGAAAGGGCTGGGTGTTGATGAGTAAATAGAAAGGGCTGGGTGTTGATGAGTAAATAGAAATGAGTAAATAGAAAGGGCTGGGTGTTGATGAGTAAATAGAAAGGGCTGGGTGTTGATGAGTAAATAGAAAGGGCTGGGTGTTGATGAGTAAATAGAAAGGGCTGGGTGTTGATGAGTAAATAGAAAGGGCTGGGTGTTGATGAGTAAATAGAAAGGGCTGGGTGTTGATGAGTAAATAGAAAGGGCTGGGTGTTGATGAGTAAATAGAAAGGGCTGGGTTTTAAGTAAATAGAAAGGGCTGGGTGTTGATGAGTAAATAGAAAGGGCTGGGTGTTGATGAGTAAATAGAAAGGGCTGGGTGTTGATGAGTAAATAGAAAGGGCTGGGTGTTGATGAGTAAATAGAAAGGGCTGGGTGTTGATGAGTAAATAGAAAGGGCTGGGTGTTGATGAGTAAATAGAAAGGGCTGGGTTTTGATGAGTAAAAGAAAGGGCTGGGTGTTGATGAGTAAATAGAAAGGGCTGGGTGTTGAGTAAATAGAAAGGGCTGGGTGTTGATGAGTAAATAGAAAGGGCTGGGTTTTGATAAGTAAATAGAAAGGGCTGGGTTTTGATGAGTAAATAGAAAGGGCTGGGTGTTGATGAGTAAATAGAAAGGGCTGGGTGTTGATGAGTAAATAGAAAGGGCTGGGTGTTGATGAGTAAATAGAAAGGGCTGGGTGTTGATGTAAGTAAATGAGAAAGGGCTGGGTGTTGATGAGTAAATAGAAAGGGCTGGGTGTTGATGAGTAAATAGAAAGGGCTGGGTGTTGATGAGTAAATAGAAAGGGCTGGGTGTTGATGAGTAAATAGAAAGGGCTGGGTTTGATGAGTAAATAGAAAGGGCTGGGTGTTGATGAGAAAGGGCTGGGTTTTGATGAGTAAATAGAAAGGGCTGGGTGTTGATGAGTAAATAGAAAGGGCTGGGTGTTGATGAGTAAATAGAAAGGGCTGGGTGTTGATGAGTAAATAGAAAGGGCTGGGTGTTGATGAGTAAATAGAAAGGGCTGGGTGTTGATGAGTAAATAGAAAGGGCTGGGTGTTGATGAGTAAATAGAAAGGGCTGGGTGTTGATGAGTAAATAGAAAGGGCTGGGTGTTGATGAGTAAATAGAAAGGGCTGGGTTTTGATGAGTAAATAGAAAGGGCTGGGTGTTGATGAGTAAATAGAAAGGGCTGGGTGTTGATGAGTAAATAGAAAGGGCTGGGTGTTGATGAGTAAATAGAAAGGGCTGGGTGTTGATGAGTAAATAGAAAGGGCTGGGTGTTGATGAGTAGAAAGGGCTGGGTTTTGAAGTAAATAGAAAGGGCTGGGTGTTGATGAGTAAATAGAAAGGGCTGGGTGTTGATGAGTAAATAGAAAGGGCTGGGTTTTGATGAGTAAATAGAAAGGGCTGGGTTTTGATGAGTAAATAGAAAGGGCTGGGTGTTGATGAGTAAATAGAAAGGGCTGGGTGTTGATGAGTAAATAGAAAGGGCTGGGTGTTGATGAGTAAATAGAAAGGGCTGGGTGTTGATGAGTAAATAGAAAGGGCTGGGTGTTGATGAGTAAATAGAAAGGGCTGGGTGTTGATGAGTAAATAGAAAGGGCTGGGTGTTGATGAGTAAATAGAAAGGGCTGGGTGTTGATGAGTAAATAGAAAGGGCTGGGTGTTGATGAGTAAATAGGGCTGGGTTTTGATGAGTAAAAGAAAGGGCTGGGTGTTGATGAGTAAATAGAAAGGGCTGGGTTTTTGATGAGTAAATAGAAAGGGCTGGGTGTTGATGAGTAAATAGAAAGGGCTGGGTTTTGATGAGTAAATAGAAAGGGCTGGGTGTTGAGTAAATAGAAAGGGCTGGGTGTTGATGAGTAAATAGAAAGGGCTGGGTGTTGATGAGTAAATAGAAAGGGCTGGGTGTTGATGAGTAAATAGAAAGGGCTGGGTGTTGATGAGTAAATAGAAAGGGCTGGGTTTTGATGAGTAAATAGAAAGGGCTGGGTGTTGATCAGTAAATAGAAAGGGCTGGGTTTGATGAGTAAATAGAAAGGGCTGGGTTTTGATGAGTAAATAGAAAGGGCTGGGTTTTGATGAGTAAATAGAAAGGGCTGGGTGTTGATGAGTAAATAGAAAGGGCTGGGTGTTGATGAGTAAATAGAAAGGGCTGGGTTTTGATGAGTAAATAGAAAGGGCTGGGTGTTGATGAGTAAATAGAAAGGGCTGGGTTTGATCAGTAAATAGAAAGGGCTGGGTGTTGATGAGTAAATAGAAAGGGCTGGGTGTTGATGAGTAAATAGAAAGGGCTGGGTGTTGATGAGTAAATAGAAAGGGCTGGGTTTTGATGAGTAAATAGAAAGGGCTGGGTGTTGATGAGTAAATAGAAAGGGCTGGGTGTTGATGAGTAAATAGAAAGGGCTGGGTGTTGATGAGTAAATAGAAAGGGCTGGGTTTTGATGAGTAAATAGAAAGGGCTGGGTTTTGATGAGTAAATAGAAAGGGCTGGGTGTTGATGAGTAAATAGAAAGGGCTGGGTTTGATGAGTAAATAGAAAGGGCTGGGTTTTGATGAGTAAATAGAAAGGGCTGGGTGTTGATGAGTAAATGAAAGGGCTAAATGAGTAAAAAGGGCTGGGTGTTGATGAGTAAATAGAAAGGGCTGGGTGTTGATGAGTAAATAGAAAGGGCTGGGTGTTGATGAGTAAATAGAAAGGGCTGGGTTTTGATTAAATGAGGGTGGGTTTTGATGAGTAAATAGAAAGGGCTGGGTGTTGATGAGTAAATAGAAAGGGCTGGGTGTTGATGAGTAAATAGAAAGGGCTGGGTGTTGATGAGTAAAGAAAGGGCTGGGTGTTGATGAGTAAATAGAAAATGATGAGTAAAAGAAAGGGCTGGGTGTTGATGAGTAAATAGAAAGGGCTGGGTGTTGATGAGTAAATAGAAAGGGCTGGGTGTTGATGAGTAAATAGAAAGGGCTGGGTGTTGATGAGTAAATAGAAAGGGCTGGGTGTTGATGAGTAAATAGAAAGGGCTGGGTGTTGATAGTAAATAGAAAGGGCTGGGTGTTGATGAGTAAATAGAAAGGGCTGGGTGTTGATGAGTAAATAGAAAGGGCTGGGTGTTGATGAGTAAATAGAAAGGGCTGGGTGTTGATGAGTAAATAGAAAGGGCTGGGTGTTGATGAGTAAATAGAAAGGGCTGGGTGTTGATGAGTAAATAGAAAGGGCTGGGTTTTGATGAGTAAATAGAAAGGGCTGGGTGTTGATGAGTAAATAGTAAAAGGGCTGGGTGTTGATGAGTAAATAGAAAGGGCTGGGTGTTGATGAGTAAATAGAAAGGGCTGGGTGTTGATGAGTAAATAGAAAGGGCTGGGTGTTGAGTAAATGAGTAAATAGAAAGGGCTGGGTGTTGATGAGTAAATAGAAAGGGCTGGGTGTTGATGAGTAAATAGAAAGGGCTGGGTGTTGATGAGTAAATAGAAAGGGCTGGGTGTTGATGAGTAAATAGAAAGGGCTGGGTGTTGATGAGTAAATAGAAAGGGCTGGGTGTTGATGAGTAAATAGAAAGGGCTGGGTGTTGATGAGTAAATGAGAAAGGGCTGGGTTTTGATGAGTAAATAGAAAGGGCTGGGTGTTGATGAGTAAATAGAAAGGGCTGGGTGTTGATGAGTAAATAGAAAGGGCTGGGTGTTGATGAGTAAATAGAAAGGGCTGGGTGTTTTGATGAGTAAATAGAAAGGGCTGGGTGTTGATGAGTAAATAGAAAGGGCTGGGTTTTGATGAGTAAATAGAAAGGGCTGGGTGTTGATGAGTAAATAGAAAGGGCTGGGTGTTGATGAGTAAATAGAAAGGGCTGGGTGTTTATGAGTAAATATAAAGGGCTGGGTGTTGATGAGTAAATAGAAAGGGCTGGGTGTTGATGAGTAAATAGAAAGGGCTGGGTGATGAGTAAATATAAAGGGCTGGGTGTTGATGAGTAAATAGAAAGGGCTGGGTGTTGATGAGTAAATGGGTTGTATGTGTGTCGAGGCATTATCCATCACTGGCCAATCAGAACGTGCTCCATGGCTAAATATTTGGTTGCTTCAAGTTTTGTGTTTACAATATTTGATATATTGCCTTCGAATCAACTCCAAGGTTAGTCAGTTATAGTATGTTAAATATCTTACAGAAACAAAATAACTAAATGTAGACCTATCTTTGCTATATACGTTAACTTGAACCCATTTGCAGTACACACTGTTCTAAATAATTGCATGGCTTCATTGTGGAAGTATAAACACTACCAGTCCAAAGTTTTAGAACACCTAATCATTCAAGGGGTTTTCTTTACTTTTACTGTTTTATACATTGTAGAATAATAGTGAAGACATCAAAACTATGAAATAACACATATGGAATCATGTAGTTACCAAAAAAGTGTGAAACAAATAAAAATAGATTTGAGATTTGAGATTCTTCAAATAGCCACCCTTTCCTTGATGTCAGCGTTGCACACTCTTGGAATTCTCCCAACCAGATTCATGAGGTAGTCACCTGGAATGCATTTCACTTAACAGGTGTACCTTCTTAAAATACAATTTTCTGAATTAATTTCCTTCTTAATGCGTTTGAGCCAATCAGTTGTGTTGTGACAATGTGGGGGAGTATACAGAAGATAGCCCTATTTGGTAATCCATCATTACTTTAAGACATGAAGGTCAGTCAATATGGAACATTTCAAGAACTTTGACATTTCTCCAAGTGCTGTCACAACAACCATCAAGCGCTATGATGAAACTGTCTCTCATGAGGACTGCAACAGGAATGGAAGACCCAGAGTTACCTCTGCTGCAGAGGATAAGTTCATTAGAGTTACCTGTCTCTCTTGAGGACTGCAACAGGAATGGAAGACCCAGGGTTACCTCTGCTGCAGAGGATAAGTTCATTAGAGTTACCTGTCTCTCATGAGGACTGCAAAAGGAATGGAAGACCCAGAGTTACCTCTACTGCAGAGGACAAGTTCATTAGAGTTACCTGTCTCTCATGAGGACTGCAAAAGGAATGGAAGACCCAGAGTTACCTCTGCTGCAGAGGATAAGTTCATTAGAGTTACCTGTCTCTCATGAGGACTGCAAAAGGAATGGAAGACCCAGAGTTACCTCTGCTGCAGAGGATAAGTTCATTAGAGTTACCTGTCTCTCTTGAGGACTGCAACAGGAATGGGAATGGAAGATAAGTTCATTAGAGTTAGAGGACTGCAACAGGAATAGTTACCTCTGCTGCAGAGGATAAGTTCATTAGAGTTACCTGTCTCTTGTGAGGACTGCAAAAGGAATGGAAGACCCAGAGTTACCTCTGCTGCAGAGGATAAGTTCATTAGAGTTACCTGTCTCTCAGAGTTATGAGGACTGCAAAGGAATGGAAGACCCAGAGTTACCTCTGCTGCAGAGGATAAGTTCATTAGAGTTACCTGTCTCTCATGAGGACTGCAAATGGAATGGAAGACCCAGAGTTACCTCTGCTGCAGAGGATAAGTTCATTAGAGTTACCTGTCTCTCATGAGGACTGCAAAAGGAATGGAAGACCCAGAGTTACCTCTGCTGCAGAGGATAAGTTCATTAGAGTTACCTGTCTCTCATGAGGACTGCAAAAGGAATGGAAGACCCAGAGTTACCTCTGCTACAGAGGATAAGTTCATTAGAGTTACCTGTCTCTCGTGAGGACTGCAACAGGAATGGAAGACCCAGAGTTACCTCTGCTGCAGAGGATAAGTTCATTAGAGTTACCTGTCTCTCATGAGGACTGCAAAAGGAATGGAAAACCCAGAGTTACCTCTGCTGCAGAGGATAAGTTCATTAGAGTTACCTGTCTCTCATGAAGACTGCAAAAGGAATGGAAAACCCAGAGTTACCTCTGCTGCAGAGGATAAGTTCATTAGAGTTACCCGCTTCCAAATACATTCTTCGCGGAAATCAAGTAACAGACACATCTCAACATCAACTGTTCAGAGGGGACTATGTGAATCAGGCCTTCATGGTTGAATTGCTGCAAAGAAACCACTACTTAAGGACACCAATAATAAGAAGAGACTTTATTGGGCTAAGAAACATAAGCAATCGACATTAGACCGGTGGAAATTTGTCCTTTGGTCTGCAATCCAAATTATAGATTTTTGTGAGACGCGGTGTGGGTGAACGGATGATCTCCGCATGTGTATTTCCCACCATAAAGCATGGAGCAGGAGGTGTTATGGTGTGGGGGTGATTTACTGATGACACTGTCTGTGATTTATTTAGAATTCAAGGCACACTTAACCAGCATGGCTTCGTGTTTATAGTCGATGGAATGAGCGTTACACTGAGACCTGTACTCTGGAGCACGATGGATTTGGAGGTGGATGGTGCATCATGGTCTGGGGTGGTGTGTCACAGCATCATCTAACTGAGCTTGTTGTCATTGCAGGCAATCTCAAAGCTGTGCATTACAGGGAAGACATCCTGATCCCTAATGTGGTACCCTTCCTGCAGGCTCATCCTGACATGACCCTCCAGCATGACAATGCCACCAGCCATACCGCTCGTTCTGTGCGTGATTTCCTGCAAGACAGGAATGTCAGTGTTCTGCCATGGCCAGCGAAGAGCCCGGATCTCAATCCCATTGAGCATGTCTCGGACTTGTTGGATCGGAGAGTGAGGGCTAGGGCCATTTCCCCCAGAAATGTCTGGGAACTTGCTGGTGCCTTGGTGGAAGAGTGGGGTAACATCTCACTGCAAGAACTGGCAAAACTGTGCAGTCCATGAGGAGAGGATGCACTGCAGTACTTAATGTAGCTGGTGGCCACACCAGATACTGACTGTTAAAAGAGACCTTGGTGTCAGTATGACTCCCTGATAAAATAAAGGTTAAATAAAATGAAGTACAAATAATGGTCTGGTAGTGAAGTATGTAGGGAATTGAGTGCCAACCAAACATGTTTTCCCCAGATGCTCAGTCATCGGTCAGATAGGGATACAGCTCTTACAGCTCTTTTCTCAGCCAAATGTGTTTCACACCCCAAAAAGGGAGAGATTGCTGCTTTATCGGAAATTACGTTCTTTCAGGCACTATCGCTATCAGTTCCCAAGTTTTCTCTCCTTCCCCTTTTTTTCCTTTACGTTTATCTTTTTGGTATCCCACTCCACAACTGAACTGGGTACTCAGCAAAGAGTATGTATCTTGACAGGGAGAAAGCTAGACAAAACTGCTGCAAAGCCCTACAATAAACTGCAGTTATGGTGGTGCTCAGGGACAATTAAAAGCTTTTGTTGGAACACTCGTTGTGAAGTACCTTCAAACACGGTATGTGGATTTGTGTCACCCAGGAGTGAAGTGTTAATGACACATTAGACATTGGACATTGGACATTGAACAATCATTACTCTGAGTGTGAAAATCATCTCACGTATAGTTGCTGGCACATGGTCTAGTTTGATGATGATATAAAATCTGCTTGTTTCTCTGAGCGGCAGAGTATCTCTTCTTTATATATATATTTCTCTATCTCTCCCCTTCTTCCTCTTTCTCATTGATCTAAAGCCATGTGGATACTTCATCCCTCTCCCTGTCAACAGTGTCTTGTATACACACATGAGAGTGACAAGGAGAGATGGAGAGATGTATGATGTTTACTGTTCATTTTTATTGTTTATTTCACTTTTGTTTATTATCTATTTCATTTTCTTTGGCAATGTAAACATATGATTCCCATCCCAATAAAGCCCCTTAATAAATACATTGAGAGAGAGAGATCTCTAACAGTCAAAAGCCTCCTCTATTTAGGGGGATCAGATACCATTTGTGCTGGAGTGATCAGTTCCTGAGGGGTAGTGATGTCACTCTTTCATTAATCATTGGTTCCGTCCCAAATGGTACCTTATCCCAACACAATGCACTTCATTTGACAAGATATTTAACTGGGAAAAGCGTGCCATTTGGAATGAATTCATTGACTCACAAAGACCATCTGGAGCCTGAGTGATTAGTACCTAGTAACCTCAGCAATTCTTCCCATTAGAATCTGTCCAATTTGGCCTAGTGAGCCCTTGTGGGATGTGCTTAACTCCTATGATGAGCTGAGCTCCAGCTGAGACATTGGCTGTCATCAATAACTGACCCAGGAAGTCAAGTGGGTAATGTCTAAAGGAAAAGTCAGTGCTCCAGACAGTCACGACCGTCACTACCTACCTTCAAGACAGTCACCACCCCATCCCCTTCTAGACAGTCACCACACTCACCCCCTACCTTCAAGACAGTCCCCACACTCACCCCCTTCTAAAGACAGTCACCACACTGTCGTGTCTTTACTATCATTAAATTGAAGACTTAGTTTTATCAAAGATTCTCTGTAATTAGTATTACGCGATTAGACTGATTAATCATGTAACCGTAATTAACTAGGAAGTCAGGGGTACCAAGGAAACTATTCAGATTACAAGGCTATAACTTCCCAATATAACCTTTGAGATATTTTCATATCTGATCCATAGTCTTCTGATTAATGAATGATAAACGTTGTAAACGTCGTAAATTCTTGGTTATCTGCACGAACCCAGTCTTCACTATGAGTCATCCTTACATCAATTGTCTTAAATAATTTATTTATTACTAACTAAGTAATTCACAGAAATGCATAAACAAACACAGAAAATATGGTTCCAAGAAATGATAAGGGAATGTGCCCTAGTGGGCTAAACCGGCATCGCGGCTTGGTGGACAAAACAGGGAGTGGGGGTCAGCTGAGAAGTCACTACAGAGTTGATAATTATAACAATTGAAATTCTAATCCTTTGCACATGAACGCTCACTCATTCGGGAACAATTGCAATCAATATATATATTTACGCTCAGTGTGTCGTCTTGATCGCTGGTGAAAAGTTAGTTTCTTTTGTAGAATTGTCGGTCTCTCTCCCTCTCTCTCTCTGTTGTGGTTATAGTGGGATGTTCAGAGTGACATTTCCTCATTCGTTATAGAATGGATGTTTCGGCGGTTGTCGTTCTTCGCTTTCAATGACACCGAATTCCTAGCTGCAGACTAGTAATTAATATCAAAGACTTGTTTTTATTCTGTCGGTATCGATAATCTAAGAGTTTAACCACGTGGTATGGTTAAAAGATTCAGCAATGGTCTACAACCTTCGTCCTCTCCTAATGGTGAAAAACATGGTCTGGTGATAATTTCTCAAAGTTGGGTTTTATTCGGAATTGCAGAAAAGGGCTGTCCCAGGATGCCTGACCCTAACTGGGCTCAGGGGCAGTCCTCTGATTTAGTTAACTCCAATTCCCATTTTGTGGTTTCCTTCATTAAACAGTCCAAAATCACATTGTAAAATTGTGTAAACAGTATCATACTCAATCATTCATCTTATACAACAATTAGATCTAAACCTCATATCTGAGGCTATTATATAAACAGTGTTATGGTAATGTTGCCACACCTTCTCCCATAAGCCCATAAGTTGTAACAAACGAACCAGTTCGTAGCTGGATTCTTCACCGATATTTTATACTTTCTCTAGTACATGAAATTTGTTTAGACCTCGAGTTATGTGAGGTGGAAGAAATTCCTTTGTTCTCTATGAAACTTCACTCCATCTCTATACTGTGTGGCCATGAGGAGATCCTCAGGAATTTACGACCTCTCTCTGACCACAGCAGCCTAGTTGAAGGAGGAAAGGGGGAGGCAGGGAGAGGGGGATGGGGCTTGCTGTACCCAAAGAGGGCAACGTCATGACATACCCCCCCCTGGTGGTTTGGATCTTGTTTGTTGTGCAAGTTACAAATCAACATAAAATCATGAACACGTGCTGTTTGTAGATCATCGTTACAGTCCCCTCTGGTGGTTGAACTTGGTAGGCTCCTCTGAAAGTGGAGCAGTCCACCACAAGGATGGCAGTTGATGTCCGGTTTGTGATTGCCGTTACGGTCTCCTCTAGTGATGTACCTTGGTAGGTTCCCTGGAAGCTGCAAAGTACACTAGGGAGGGCCAGGGGATGTCCTGGTTGGTGATCGCCGTTGCGCCCCCCCCCCCCTCTGGTGGTTTACCTTGGTAGGCTCTCTGACAGTGGAGCATGCCGCCAAAAGGATGGGCCGTGGGTGTCTGGATTTGGGTTCGCCGTCGTGGACCCGTAGTCTGGTCGTTGTCCAGACTGGAAAATCTGGGCAGTAACTTAGGCAGATGTTAACAACGCACGCACGCGCACACACACTCATGAAATATATATAATTACATTAATTCCCCAATGAGCGGCGTTGTGGCCCTAAGTGATGGTTGTATGAGGACTTTGTTTATGGCTCTATCACTTCCTAAGTGTCAAAGGAACTGAAGAAAAATAATCTAATTGGACTGTATTCTATATACGTCCAATGTTCTGGCAAAATGACTATCATGGCATTGTCTCTAATGCCATATCTAGGGTTTTCCTACTTGGTGTGTTGCTTAGGCACTATCCTAAGTTGATAACTATATGATAAGTTTACAGCTATAAATCACTAGTTTTGGGCAGTCTACATGGATGACCTATGGACTTCTGGGAAGAAAACTGGTTGGTGCTGCAGAGTCAAAGGCCTAGAAGTAAATGTTCAACTTTACTAAGGCTGGTATTTTGCTTGGACCCTTAAGTGATCCTAGCATAAATCCTAATTGGATGTTCCGTTGTACATGTGTTATGCTTACATAAGCGAGCATGTCAAGGGAAGAAAACCAAGTACCCCGGCAGATTACAACTTGTTCAGAATGAGTCTGACATAGTCAGGTAATTTACAGGTCAATGCCTGGAGGTCAGTCAGAATTGGTGTCGAGGAAGTCTGTAGTAGTTTTTACAACAAGTCACTGTGTCTTCCACTATTGTAGTGGTGATAGGTACGAAGTCTATTTCATAGCTATTTTATCCACGGAAGAGCTAACCTCACGACGGAAGTACTCTTTAAGTATTGAACCAGTCGTACGTGGTGTGATCATGGTTAATGATTGTAATAATTTTCCTCCTGAATGGAGGATTCTATTTATTAGTGACATGTGTGTTAACCATTGGAAGAGTGCACTGGAGATTCCCTTCCACATGTTGCACTCTGAGTGACTTCTATGTCACTATTGTCAAGGCTAATTTGATTGGTTAGGTCTCTAACCTTCTTACTGATTGTAGTTGGACTGACTTTTGGTGGTATTGGTACTGGTGCCAAAGGGACCAGTTATCCTACCAATTTATTCTGAAATACTATACTACCAGAACACATGATTGGAACATTTGACTAGTTGTATTGTAGCTGAACCTACACATGGCAAGGCATGATTTTTGTTGCCATTTGTTTTGGAGGTGGACAAGTCCAATGGACTTCCTTTACAACCAGTGTAGTACACCTAAGTACTATCTTAGATGTGTTCTAAGATAATCCCTGTCTAGGGGCCTGTCTGCTCCTCGCTGTTCTCATAGGGGAGTTTACAACTAGATTTGATTTATGCTCTGGCGGCCTCGTGCGGTGTTGCCCATAGTCTCGACCCCCCCACCGGCCTCGCTGAGGCTCATCATGGATCTGGGCTACTATTCCCCCCCTTTGTGTCTCGGGACCCTCCCCCCCCCACCAGTGGGTGGTGTTGGTGTCCGAGGCGCAAACGAAAAGGTCGGACCTTATGTACGAGTTGTCAGGGGCCCCGTTATGAGAATGGCTGTAACCTTTCAACCAAATCTCCTGGTGTTTGTGCTTCAAAACGCTCAGTGGCTGTCGAGGCATGTCAGTCACCACCGTGTCCGCGTGTGGAAACCTCTTCAGTACCTGCGAACTGAGAAGAGGAGATCGGTCTGTGATATCGCAGTGTTTCACCAGTGGGAGTCATCGGGTCAGTTGCTGGACTGACGCCATTAGTATCATTGTAAGGCGTGACAGTCCCCAACAAAGCAGAAGGTGTATCATCGGAAGCAGAGTACACTATGCGCATCAAGCGGGCC
Source organism: Oncorhynchus gorbuscha (assembly GCF_021184085.1). Classification (NCBI taxonomy): domain Eukaryota; kingdom Metazoa; phylum Chordata; class Actinopteri; order Salmoniformes; family Salmonidae; genus Oncorhynchus; species Oncorhynchus gorbuscha. The sequence goes on along the minus strand of NC_060178.1, from coordinate 105,707,283 downwards.
CTGGATAGGGTCTCGAGTGAGAGCTGGAGAAATTAGAACTTTAATGTCCATGCTATGGGTGTTAATTCCTGCGGACCTGGTGTCCGGTAATTCCCTGTCTAGTCCTTGTGTCTTATCTTTTACCCTTTTCTCAAATCTCGCTTTAGTTCTTCCCATAGTGGAACTTCTGGAGAACCTTGGTCTACGTTTTGATCGTCCTTCAACCCTTTGTTACCCTTGTGCTCTGACACTTTTTGTGGGTTGGGTGCAGGAACGTAACGAACAGGTCGATTGTAGCGGTAGTCGTGTTGTTGACGGCGTACTTTACAGTTATTGCGACCGCGGAGGTTATTGTAATCATGGTTTCGTGGTAGAAACTGTTGTTGTGCGTCATCTCTCAACGCTCCAATACCTGATACTGCACCCTCTAACTGGAGTGAGTGCTTCTGGTCAAACTTCAAAGCCGAATGGTCAGGGCTCTTAGCGTTGTGAACTTTTGATGCCTCAAAAGCTGTGCTTGCAAGCTACCGTCTGTAATTGCCGACCGTCTCTCTAACGTCTGTAAGCTATTAGTGTCTTAATGACCGTTCCAAAGGTGCATGTTCATGAATTGTTTATGGTTCATTGAACAAGCATGGGAAACTGTAACGGTTTTCTAGGTGTGGTGAAGGAGAGTCGGACCAAAACGCAGCGTGTAGTTTGCGATCCATGTTTAATCAAACAAACGTAAACACGAAATAACACAAACACTACAAAAACAATAAACGTAACGAAAACCGAAACAGCCTATACTTGTCAACTAAATACAGCGACAGGACACTAAGGACAATCACCCACAAAACAACCAAAGAATATGGCTGCCTAAATATGGTTCCCAATCAGAGACAACGATAAACATCTGCCTCTGATTAAGAACCACTCCAGACAGCCATAGACTCTGCTAGATCACCCCACTAGCTACAATCCCACTATATACCAAAACCCCAAGACAAAACACACCACAATACAAAAACCCCATGCCACACCCTGGCCTGACCCAATACATAAAGATAAACACAAAATACTTCGACCAGGGCGTGACAGAACCCCCCCCCCTAAGGTGCTGACTCCCGAACACACCTCAAAACAATAGGGAGGGTCCGGGTGGGCATCTGTCCATGGTGGCGGCTCCGGCGCGGGACGTGGACCCCACTCAGTCAATGTCTTAGTCCCCTCTCCTCGCGTCCCTGGATAGTCCACCCTCGCCGCCGACCATGGCCTAGTAGTCCTCACCCAGAACCCCACTGGACTGAGGAGCAGATCGGGACTGAAGGACAGCTCGGGACTGAGGCAGCTTGGGACTGAGGGGAAGCTCGGGAGTGAGAGAAAGCTCGGGAGTGAGAGAAAGCTCAGGAGTGAGAGAAAGCTCAGGAGTGAGAGAAAGCTCAGGAGTGAGAGGAAGCTCAGGAGTGAGAGGAAGCTCAGGAGTGAGAGGAAGCTCAGGCAGGTTGATGGATCTACCAGATCCTGGCTGGCTGGTGGTTCCGGCAGATCCTGGCTGACTGGCGGATCCTGGCTGACTGGTGGATCCTGGCTGACTGGCGGATCCTGGCTGACTGGCAGATCCTGGCTGACTGGCAGATCCTGGCCGACTGGAAGTTCTGGCGGATCCTGGCAGACTGGCGGATCCTGGCTGACTGTCAATTCTGGCGGATCCTGGCTGACTGGCACTTCTGGCGGATCCTGGCAGACTGGCACTTCTGGCAGATCCTGGCAGATTGGCACTTCTGGCGGATCCTGGCAGACTGGTGGATCCTGGCAGACTGGCGGATCCTGGCTGACTGGCGGATCTAACTGATCCTGACAGACTGGCGACGCTGGGCAGACTGGCGGCACTGGTGGCGCTGGGCAGACTGGCGGCACTGGCAGCACTGGGCAGACTGGCGGCACTGGCGGCGCTGGGCAGACTGGCAGCTCTGGCTGCTTCATGCAGACTGACAGCTCTGGCTGCTTCATGCAGACTGACAGCTCTGACTGCTCCATGCAGGCTGGCAGCATCTTGCAGACGGGCAGCTCCTTGCAGACTGGCAGCTCCTTGCAGACTGACATCTCTGGCTGCTTCATGCAGACTGACAGTTCTGGCTGCTTCATGCAGACTGACAGCTCTGGCTGCTCCATGCAGACTGACAGCTCTGGCTGCTCCATGCAGACTGACAGCTCTGGCTGCTCCATGCAGACTGACAGCTCTGACTGCTCCATACAGGCTGACAGCTCTGGCTGTTCCATGCAGACTGACAGCTCTGGCTGCTCCATGCAGACTGACAGCTCTGACTGCTCCATGCAGGCTGACAGCTCTGGCTGCTCCATGCAGGCTGACAGCTCTGGCTGCGCTGAACAGACAGGAGACTCCGGTAGCGCAGGAGAGGAGAAAGGCTCTCGCTGCGCTGAACAGGCAGGAGACTCCGGCAGCGCTGGAGAGGAGGAAGGCTCTGATAGAGCTAGACAGGCAGGAGACTCCGACAGCTGGAGAGGCGAGGCACACTGTAGGCCTGATGCGTGGTGCTGGCACTGGTGGAACTGAACCGAGGACACGCACAGGAAGTCTGGTGCGGGGAGCTGCTACAGGAGGGCTGGTGTGTGGAGGTGGCACAGGATGGGCTAGACCGTGAAGGCGTACTGGAGATCTCGAGAGCAGTGCTGGCACAGGACGTGCATGGCTAGGGATGTGCACAGGAGGCCTGGTGCGTGATTCTGGCACCAACTTCACCAGCCGACTAGCACGCACCTCAGGACGATTATGGGGCGCTAACTCAGGTGCCATCAAATCCCGACATGTTACGTCGGGCGAATTCCATGCAAAAAGCACCAACACAGCAACTCCCTCATTTCTCTCTCCTCCAATTTCCCCATTAACTCCTTCACAGTCTCTGCTTCGCTCACCTCCAACACCGGCTCTGGTTCTGGTCTCCTCCTTGGCTCCTCACGATAAACAGGGAGAGTTGGCTCAGGTCTGACTCCTGACTCTGCCACACTCTCCCTGAGCCCCCTCCCAATACATTTTTGGGGCTGACTCTCAGGCTTCCATCCGCGTCGCCGTGCTGCCTCCTCATACCAGCGACTCTCCACTTTTACCGCCTCCAGTTCTTCCTTGGGGCGGAGATATTCTCCAGGCTGAGCCCAGGGTCCTTTACCGTCCAGTTCTTCCAGTTCTACCAGTGCAGCCTCTCCCACTGCAGCTGCTGCTGCTCCTGCTGCTGCTGCCTCTGTTGCCTCTCCTGTGGCTCCTGCCTGTTAACACGCTGCTTGGTCCGTTTGTTGTGGGTGATTCTGTGGGTGATTCTGTAACGGTTTTCTAGGTGTGGTGAAGGAGAGTCGGACCAAAATGCAGCATGTAGATTGCGATCCATGTTTAATCAAACAAACGTAAACACGAAATAACACAAACACTACAAAAACAATAAACGTAACGAAAACCGAAACAGCCTATACTTGTCAACTAAATACAGCGACAGGAACAAAGACACTAAGGACAATCACCCACAAAACAACTAATGAATATGGCTGCCTAAATATGGTTCCCAATCAGAGACAACGATAAACACTTGCCTCTGATTGAGAACCACTCCAGACAGCCATAGACTCTGCTAGATCACCCCACTAGCTACAATCCCACTATATACCAAAACCCCAAGACAAAACACACCACAATACAAAAACCCCATGCCACACCCTGGCCTGACCCAATACATAAACATAAACACAAAATACTTTGACCAGGGCGTGACAGGAAACAGTGTTTAAACCCTTTGCAATGAAGATCTGTGAAATTATTTGGATTTTTATGAATTTTCTTTGAAAGACAGGGTCCTGAAAAAGGGACATTTCTTTTTTTCCTGAGTTTATATAAAGGATATATTATAAAGAAAATACATATATATATTACCAACAACAATTAACAGATGAAACACATTTTAATCAAGGGATCCTTGGAATAATTTTAGGTGGTGTGTGATACAATACAATTTAATCTTATTTATCTACAATTTATGTTCTTAACTCTGGGCAACATGGACCTGGCACGCTCACCGGGACAATGGTTTCCACAGTACTCCACCAATTATCTATTTTGTCAACTCAATAGTTATTGTATTTGCCACCCCCAAAATGTTGACAGTTTCTTTTACATAAATGCACTTTAATTTAACCTCCATTACTGCATTCTTTTCTCTCTGCCTCATGGTTACGTGAGGAAGTTGAGAAAATAGTCACCACTAGGGCTGTGGTGGTCATGGCATTTTGTCAGCCTGTAATAGTCATGCAAATAACTGTAGGCCTCACAGTAATTTACTGTTCATTAATATGAATGCGGGCAGCATCTCCAGCTCCAATGCATAGCCTGCAAGCAACTGTTGTGGAACTTTGGAACATCTACATTTCAAAACGTCTAATACATTGATTTATTGTAGCCTACACCATCACAGTAATATCCATTATTTTATTTTAGTCAGGTCTCAAGAAACATTTAGATATGAAGAAAATCTATCCTGTTTCCAACCTGATCTCAGAGTTTTTTGTATTATCATACATGTAAATCCAAGACACTGCTTTTAGTATGATATGTTACGTTTTGTATGTGCAGTAACCTGGGATATGTATGTGTAGTATGATGTTTACCAATAGATGGTAGTATTGACTCAATAAGGGGTTTTCATTCTGCTATCCCGTAGCCGTTTAAATGTCTGCCTTATTACCGTGCTCGGAAAAGCAATAGGTGCATTCTGGTATATGTTACAAATGAGAAAAATGTATATTATTTTATGAATTCTACCTAGGTGGATAACGTTAGCTAGCTGGCTAACATTAGCTAGACTAGGGGTTAGGGTTAGAGGTCATGGTTAGGGATACGTTTTAGAGTTGGCTAATAGTGTTAAGCTTAGGGGAAGGGTTAGCTAAAATAAATTATTTTAGGGGAAGCTAACATGCTAAGTAGTTGCAAAGTATCTAAAAAGTAGAAAGTAAAGTGTCTAATTAGCTAAAATGCAAAAGTTGTCTGTGATAAGATTCGAACTCACAACCTTTGGGTTGTTACCTGAACAACCACCCTCACCCTGAACAACCACCCTACTTTTGTTTTTTTTCCATCTGTCTTATGTAACCATACAATGTGTTACATATCATAATAATTTGAGTGTCCCAGATTTACTTTACTATGTTATGTCTAGTCTGAGACTAGGCTGCTTTTTAAAAAGAACCAAAGAGCATATTCTGAGTTGTCCCTATGTTAGGCCCTGATCTGGCTATGCCATATGGCTGTGGGCAACAAAAGTTAATTTAGCAGGCAAGATTTGCTTATACAGTGGTGCAAAAAAGTATTTAGTCAGCCACCAATTGTGCAAGTTCTCCCACTTAAAAAGATGAGAGAGGCCTGTATTTTTCTGCATAGGTACACTTCAACTATGACAGACAAAATGAGAAGAAAAATCCAGAAAATCACATGTAGGATTTTTAATGAATTTATTTGCAAATTATGGTGGAAAATAACTATTTGTTCAATAACAAAAGTTTATCTCAATACTTATATATATCCTTTGTTGGCAATGACAGAGGTCAAACGTTTTCTGTAAGTCTTCACAAGTTTTTCACACACTGTTTCTGGTATTTTGGCCCATTCCTCCATGCAGATCTCCTCTAGAGCAGTGATGTTTTGGGGCTGTTGCTGGGCAACACAGATGGTGTCGTCTGCGTAGAGGTGGATCAGGGAATCGCCCGCAGCAAGAGCAACATCATTGATATATACAAAGAAAAGACTCGGTCCGAGAATTGAACCCTGTGGTATCCCTATAGAGACTGCCAGAGGACCGGACAACATGCCCTCCGATTTGACACACTGAACTCTGTCTGCAAAGTAGTTGGTGAACCAGGCAAGGCAAAAAAACGAGGTTACTGAGTCTGCCGATAAGAATATGGTGATTGACAGAGTCGAAAGCCTTGGCCAGGTCAGGTCAGGCCTTGGCCAGGTCGATGAAGATCTGCACAGTACTGTCTTTTATCGATGGCGGTTATGATATCGTTTAATGCCTTGAGCGTGGCTGAGGTGCACCCGTGACTGGCTCGGAAACCGGATTGCACAGCGGAGAAGGTACGGTGGGATTCGAGATGGTCAGTGATCTGTTTGTTAACTTGGCTTTCGAGGACCTTAGAAAGGCAGGACAGGTCGGATATAGGTTGGAGTAGACAGGAGGAAGGCATGGCCAGCTGTTGAGAAATGCTTGTTGAAGTTTTCGATTATCATGGATTTATCGCTGGTGACCGTGTTACCTAGCCTCAGTGCAGTGGGCAGCTGGGAGGAGGTGCTCTTGTTCCCCATGGACTTTACAGTGTCCCAGAACTTTTTGGAGTTAGAGTTACATGATGCAAATTTCTGCTTGAAAAAGCTGGCCTTAGCTTTCCTGACTGACTGTGTGTATTGGTTCCTGACTTCCCTGAACAGTTGCATATCGCGGGGACTATTCGATGCTATTGCAGTCCGCCACAGGATGTTTTTGTGCTGGTCGAGGGCAGTCAGGTCTGGAGTGAACCAAGGGCTATATCTGTTCTTAGTTCTGCATTTTTTGATGGAGCATGCTTATCTAAGATGGTGAGGAAGTTATTTTTAAAGAATGACCAGGCATCCTCTACTGACGGAATGAGGTCAATATCCTTCCAGGATACCCAGGCCAGGTCGATTAGAAAGGCCTGCTCGCAGAAGTATTTTAGGGAGCATTTGACAGTGATGAGGGGTGGTCGTTTGACCGCGGACCCGTAGCGGATACAGGCAATGAGGCAGTGATCGCTGAGATCCTGATTGAAGACAGCGGAGGTGTATTTGGAGGGCAAGTTGGTCAGAATAATGTCTATGAGGGTGCCCATGTTTACGGATTTAGGGTTGTACCTGGTTGGTTCCTTGATGATTTGTGTGAGATTGAGGGCATCTAGCTTAGATTGTAAGACTGTCGGGGTGTTAAGCATATCCCAGTTTAGGTCACCTAACAGAAAAAACTCTGAAGCTAGATGGGGGGCGATCAATTCACAAATGGTGTCCAGGGCACAGCTGTGAGCTGAGGGGGGTCGGTAGCAGGTGGCAACAGTGAGAGACTTATTTCTGGAGAGATTCATTTTTAAAATTAGAAGTTCGAACTGTTTGGGTATGGACCTGGAAAGTATGACATTACTTTGCAGGTTATCTCTGCAGTAGAATGCAACTCCTCCCCCTTTGGCAGTTCTATCTTGACGGAAAATGTTATGGTTGGGTATGGAAATCTCAGAATTTTTGGTGGCCTTCCTAAGCCAGGATTCAGACACGGCAAGGACATCATGGTTGGTGTGCTAAAGCAGTGAGTAAAACAAACTTAGGGAGGAGGCTTCTGATGTTGACATGCATGAAACCAAGGCTTTTTCACAGAAGTCAACAAATAAGGGTGCCTGGGGAAATGCAGGGCCTGGGTTTACCTCCACATCACCCACGGAACAGAGGAGGAGTAGGATGAGGGTGCGGCTAAAGGCTATCAAAACTGGTCGCCTAGAGGGTTGGGGACAAAGAATAAAAGGAGCAGATTTCTGGGCGTGGTAGAAAAGATTCAGGGCATAATGTGCAGACAGGGTTATTGTGGGGTGCCCAGGCACTGGGTGATTATAAGAGAGGTTGTATCTCTGGACATGCTGGTTATAATGGGTGAGGTCACCGCATGTGTGGGAGATGGGACAAAGGAGGTATCAGAGGTATGAAGAGTGGAACTAGGGGCTCCATTGTAAACTAAAACAATGATAACTAACCTGAACAACAGTATACAAGGCATATTGACATTTGAGAGAGACATACAGCGGGGCATAAAGTAACAACAGCTAATCAGCTAACACAACAACAGCAGGTAAAATGGCGATGACTAGGTAGAGAGGGTCGGATTAACTACACACAGAGCCTGAGTTCGTGGCTGGGGCCGACAGATAAAAAAATAAATAAACAGAATGGAGTACCGTGATTAATGGACAGTCCAGCAGACATCAGCTGTGTAGCCAAGTGATCATCGTGTCCAGGGGGCAGCAGTAGATGGAACAGGGAAGCCGGCACTACGCTAGCACGCGGGCAACACAGTGTTTAAAGTTAGTAGCCCGGGGCAAGTAGGAGCGTCTGCTCCGACGGAGGCCGGTTGAAGGCAAAGCGGATGGAGTATTCTTCGGCAGACCAGTCGTGGTGGTGCGGCAGGGTGCTGTGTCGAAAGAGAATCCAAGCCAGATAGTGAAAGAGGTATTTTAGAATTTAGTTTGCTAGCCGGGAGATGCGCCTGGCTCATGGCTAACTGGTGCTAGCTTCGTGGCAGTGGCGTTAGCCACTATAGCCAATCGGTAGCAGCGGTGATCCGGTGCCAAGGTCCAGAGCTTACAGCAAGGATCCGCTGGAGTATTGGGCTCTAGCCGTGTATGAGTGGGATTCGGGTGAACAGCTGAGTAGGCCGGGAGGTGGGCCTCAGGGATAGCTTCGGTACTGGGTGCCACGGTGGGTGCAAGCTAGCTGTGAAATTACAGCAGGAATCTGGCGTTGTTGTGGAGAGACAGTCCGATACTGGTAGACTGGCGAGTATTATCCAGGCTAAAAACAGGGCTAGTATCTGTGCCAAAGGTAAAAGCCGCTAGCAGTGGCTAACAATGACTAAATAGCTTGTAGCTAATTAGCTGGTTAGCTTCTGGTGGTTCTTGAATGTGTTCTAAAATTAAAAATAATAGCGATCACATTGGGTGAGACAGGTTACCGGAAGGTATAATCGAATTAAAAATCGGAAAGAGATTGAAAATAACATTGAAATACAGTATTTACAAAAAATACGAAAAACAAAAGTACACGAGAGGACGAACAAAAACACGTCTTCACTGCTACACCATCTTGGAATGTGATGAATATGATGGATATCACTAAAAGAGTCCCCGTAGAACCCCTGAAATAGGGGTTAGGGTGCTCTTTCAGATATTGCCACACCCTGAGGGTTAACCAATATGTATTATCTGCGTTCATACATATCATTACTTTGTAGTAAGGCATGACGCAAAGCATACAAATGGAGCATGAGTCATTAAACCCCATGTGATTGTTCATGAATTACAGGTCAGCATATTTCTCTATGAATAACTTTGATAAGGTTCACTGGCTGGGAAAATTGCTATGGGCCTAAAAATAGATCACAGGAAATGTCCTACGTTTTTGGTGTGTGTTTGCTTTGCACATTTCATATTCACATTTTTCCAAAGTAGAGAAATTGTCAGAACATTTAACTTAAAAAAAAGACAAACAAACTATTAATTAACACAAATGTATGATAGCTCATGCAGAATACATAAATAGAGCGTATGATTCTATGGATGCAATGATTTCCGAACTGTAACTAAATGACTTCTCTGTGTTTAGCTGCAACACACCCATTACTGTATTTGGTGCCTAGCTGCATGGCTGCCTTCCATTCCATCATCTGTTTGCGTAACTGTGAATGTTTGCTAACGCGAGTGTGTTTTAATTTCAACCCACCCACTACATTCTCTGCCTGCCTGTCTGCCTGCCTGCCTGTCTGCCTGTCTGTCTGTGTGTCTGTGTGTCTGCCATACCACGGAGACCTGGTATTACATTAAGAACTCCAGATGGTTTCAAAACCGATCAGGGTAAAAAAAATTGCATTGTTAATTAAACTACGGTGCAATTCCATTTTTCATCTCTAAATTAATTGAATGCATCCCTTTAAATAAATGTATTTTGTCAGGAAACAAATTTTTTGGTGTGTAATGTTTGGAACTAGAACAATAGGCCCACACACATATATGAACATGATTTGCTGGCAGCAATGTGTATTGTCAGATTTCCATAGTTAGATCAATTAATATTTCGATCAGTTTTGCCAGAATGCAGGCAGCCACTATTCTATTTTTCATCTAGGTTATATCTACAGTGCCTTCAGAAATGAATTCACTTATAGAAAAAAAATCTCCACACAATACCTCATAATGACAAAGTGAAAACATGTTTAGAAATGTTTGCAAATTTATTGAAAATGAAAAACAGAAATATCTCATTTACATAAATATTACAACCCAGAGTCGGTATTTTGTAGAAGAACCTTTGGCAACAATTACAGCTGTCTATCTTTCTGGGTAAATCTCTAAGAGCTTTGCACACCTGTTTGCACAATACTATTTTCAAAATGCTTCATGCACTGTCAAGTTCGATGTTGATCATTGCCTTAACTTATTTATGCTTGCCATAACAAAGGGGTTGAATACTAATTGACTCAAGATAGCTTTTCATTTGTAATAATTTCTAAACATTTTTAAAAACATACATCCACTTTGAAATTATGGGGTGTTTGTTGTGTGTGAATGTAATGCAATTTAAATTCAGCCTGTAACAAAACAAAATGTGGAAAAATTCAAGGGGTGTGAACACTTTATGAAGGGACTGTATAGTATGCATTTCTAGTGAGACAACACAATGGAAAGGAATGAATATAACAATCCATAAATCAAAATAAACAATAGTCATGTAAGAGAACAAAGAATTTTGAGCCAAACAACAGAACAACCGTGTTATAGGAAGCCATGATGGCGAGATAAATAAATGTTGACATCCCGTAGCTTTGTTATAATGTCCTTTATTTAGCACATTGGAGATAGTTATTGTGTTGATGTTTTCTCTGACTACAGACAAAAGGTGTTGGAGATGAACAACCCTCCGATGTTGGCATGGCAACATGCGTGGGCAGGCCCACACACACACACGCACGCACGCACGCACGCACGCACGCACGCACGCACGCACGCACGCACACACACACACACACACACACACACACACACACACACACACACACACACACACACACACACACACACACACACACACACACACACACACCTTGTCTGAGGGAGGAACATTCCCTCACTCACAAAGGAATCACAGCTAACTTTTATCTTTCTTTCTATTTCTCTGTCTCTTCCCCCATGTATCTTCCCCCTGTATATCCCCACCTGTCTCTTCCCCCTGTCTCTTCCCACTGTCGCTTCCCCTTGTCTCTTGCCCCTGTCTCTTCCCCTTGTCTCTTCCCCATGTCTATCCCCACCTGTCTCTTCCCCTGTCTTTTCCCCCTGTATATCCCCACCTGCCTCTTCCACCCTGCCTCTTCCCCCTGTCTATCCCCACCTGTCTCTTCCACCCTGCCTCTTCCCCGTCTATCCCCACCTGTCTCTACCACCCTGTCCCTTCCCCCTGTCTATCCCCCTTGTCTCTTCCCACTGTCTACCACCCCCTGTCTCTTCCACCCTCTCTCTCCCCCTGTCCCCCTGTCTCTTCCCCTGTATATCCCCACCTGTCTCTTCCCCCTGTCTATCCTCACCTGTCCCTTCCCTATGTCTCTTCCCCTGTCTATCCCCACCTGTCTCTTCCCCCTGTCTCTTCCCCTGTCTATCCCCACCTGTCTCTTCCCCCTGTCTCTTCCCCTGTCTATCCCCACCTGTCTCTTCCCCTGTCTATCCCCACCTGTATTCCCCCTGTCTCTTCCCCTTCCCCTGTCTCTTCCCCTGTCTACCCCCACCTGTCTCTTCCCCCTGTCTCTTCCCCTGTCTATCCCCACCTGTCTATTCCCCCTGTCTCTCCCCCCTGTCTCTTCCCCCTGTCTATCCCCCCTCTTCCCCCTGTCCCCACCTCTTCCCCCTGTCTATCCCCACCTGTCTCTTCCCCCTGTCCCTCTATCCCCACCTGTCTATCCCCCCTGTCTCTTCCCCTGTCTTCCCCCTGTCTATCCCCCCCCTGTCTATCCCCACCTGTCTCTTCCTTCCCTGTCTATCCCCACCTGTCTCTTCCCCCTGTCTTCTGTCTCTTCCCTGTCTATCCCCAACTGTCTCTTCCCCTGTATTCCCCTGTCTTCCCCTGTCCCTGTCTCTTCCCCCTGTCTCTTCCCCCGTCTCTTCCCCCTGTCTCTTCCCCCTGTCTCTTCCCCCTGTTCCTTCCCCCCCCTGTCTATCCCCCTGTCTCTTCCCCCTGTCTATCCCCCTGTCTATCCCCCTGTCTCTTCCCCCCTGTCTCTTCCCCCTGTCTCTTTCCCTGTCTATCCCCCCTGTCTCTTCCACTCGTCTCTTCCCCCTGTCTATCCCCCTGTCTCTTCCACCCGTCTCTTCTCTCCCCCTGTCTCTTCCACCCTGTCCCTTCCCCTTGTTCCTTCCCCCTGTTCCTTCCCCCTGTCTATCCCCCTGTCTATCCCCCCTGTCTCTTCCACCTGTCTCTTCCCCCTGTCTATCCCCCTGTCTATCCCCCAGTTCCTTCCCCCTGTATATCCCCACCTGTCACTTCCCCCTTTCTATCACCACCTGTCTCTTCCCCCTGGCTATCCCCAACTGACTTTTCCACCCTGTCTCTTCCCCCTGTCTCTTCCCCCTGTCTATCCCCCAGTTCCTTCCCCCTGTATATCCCCACCTGTCACTTCCCCCTGTATATCACCACCTGTCTCTTCCCCCTGGCTATCCCCAACTGACTCTTCCACCCTGTCTTTTCCCCATGTCACTTCCCCCTGTCTATCCCCCGTCTCTTCCCCCTGTATATCCCCACCTGTCTCTTCCCCCCCTGTCTATCCCCACCTGTCTCTTCCCCCTGTCTATCGCCACCTGTCTCTTCCCCTAGTCTATCCCCACCTGTCTGTTCCCCCTGTCTATCCCCAACTGTCTCTTCCACCCTGTCTTTTCCCCCTGTCTCTTCCCCCTGTCTATCCCCACCTGTCTCTGCCCCCTGTCTATCCCCACCTGTCTCTTCCACCCTGCCTCTTCCCCCTGTCTCTTCCCCCTTTCCCTTCCCCTGGTCTCTTCCCCCTGTATATCCCCCTGTCTATCCCCACCTGTCTCTTCCCTCTGTCTCTTCCCCCTGTCTCTTCCACTCTGTCTCTTCCACCCTGTCTCTTCCCTCTGTCTCTTCTACCCGTCCCTTCCCCTTGTTCCTTCCCCCTGTTCCTTCCCCCTGTCTATCCCCCTGTCTATACCCCCTGTCTCTTCCACCCGTCTCTTCCCCCTGTCTATCACCACCTGTCTCTTCCCCCTGGCTATCCCCAACTCACTCTTCGACCCTGTTTCTTCCCCCTGTCTCTTCCCCCTGTCTATCCCCCGTCTCTTCCCCCTGTATATCCCCACCTGTCTCTTCCCCCTGTCTATCCCCCTGTCTCTTCCCCCTATCCCCCCTGGCTATCCCACCTGTCTCTTCCCCCGTCTCTTCCCCTCCGCCTCTTCCCCCTGTATATCCCCAACTGACTATTCCACCCTGTCTCTTCCCCTGTCTCTTCCCCTAGTATATCCCCACCTGTCACCTCCCCTGTCTTTCCCCCTGTCTCTTCCCCCTGTCTCTTCCCCCTTGTCTATCGCCCCTGTCTATCTCCCCCTGTCTCTTCCACCCGTCTATCCCCCTGTCTATCCCCCTGTCTCTTCCACCCGTCTCTTCCCCCTGTCTCTTCCACCCGTCCCTTCCCCTTGTTCCTTCCCCCTGTTCCTTCCCCCTGTCTATCCCCCTGTCTCTTCCACCCGTCTCTTCCCCCTGTCTCTTCCACCCGTCCCTTCCACTTGTTCCTTCCCCCTGTTCCTTCCCCCTGTCTATCCCCCCTGTCTCTTCCACCCGTCTCTTCCCCATCTCTTCCACCCGTCCCTTCCCCATGTCTATTTGCAATATTACAACAACAAAATAAGTTACTACAAACAATAAACACCATTTTTCCCCTCTGACATCATTGCATGATAGAACAGCAGCATACACTGACTGCACAAAACATTAGGAACACCTGCTCTTTCCATGACATAGACTGACCAGGTGAATCCAGGTGAAAGCTATGATCCCTTATTGATGTCACTTGTTAAATCCAATTCATTCAGTGTAGATGAAGTTGAGGAGATAATTAAATAATGATTTATTTTAGCCTTGAGACAATTGAGACATGGATTGTGTACGTTTTCGACACCTTGTAGAGTTTATGTTCCGACGAATTGAGGCTGTTCTGCGGGCAACTCAATATTAGGAAGGTATACTCCGTGTATATACTGCAATTTTGTTTACCATGATGCGCAATGCTCCCCTAAGACTCCCCACCACTACTGAGGGCCCCAGATAGCATATGATAGCAAAATATGTAGAATTGCAGGAATTATGCTTTTAACCTGCAAAACTGTCTCTCAGGCTCATGACAAAATGTGTAGAATAGCAGGAAATAGTTTTAAAACACTAATAAAAATGAACGTGATGCTATAACACGAGTGCTGACATGCAACTACACATAGACAATAACCCACCAAAACCAAAATGGCAAATGGCAACCTAAATAGGATCCCCAATCAAAGACAACGATAAACAGCTGCCTCTGATTGGTAACCAATTCAGGCCACCATAGACCTACATATACCTAGACATACTAGAACCCCATAGATATACAAAAACCCTAGACAGGTCAAAAACACCTAGACAATACAAAAACTAAACCAACCATCTTTGTCACACCCTGACCTAACCAAAATAATAAAGAAAACAAAGATAACTAAGGTCAGGGCGTGACAATTGTACTTGTATCAATTTATAAACAGAGTTTAAAGAGCTCAGATTATACAACAAAAGCTCTTACCTGTACTTTGGCTACCTGGTACATTCTTATTCCTGCATCTTAGCTACCTCATATTTTTCTCCATTGCATATGGGTGTGGAAGTAGCCTGCTGTGCTACCTCTCTACTCTTCTGGGCCCTGCCAACCTCTCTGACTGAACTGTTAGAAGCCCACCAACCTTGTGTTGTACCTCAAACCTGTGCCTGGGGGTCTCTCCTCTCTGGTGTCTGACAGAGACAGATGTGAGAGTACCATCACTCTTATTGTCTCCAGATCTGGGTTCATGTACTATTTGAAATCTCAAACACTTTATCTGTGCCTGATTGAGCTTGCCTGGCTTCAATGGAACCAATAGAAATGTTGCAAAATTGTTAACTTTTCCCTGGCACTCCAGGCAAGCCAAAGAAAATGCTCAAAGTATCTTGTAAGACTTCAAATGGTATTTGAACCCAGGTTTGTCAGTTTTGATCATCTCTTATATGTCAGGATATTAATTAAAAAGTTGTGGCCTCGTTTGGAGGAAAGGTTATTGTTAGAACAGTAATTATACCAGGAAAATAAACAGACTGAGGTTTCCTGCCTTCTTCTTCCCCTCCATTTACATTTACATTTACATTTAAGTCATTTAGCAGACGCTCTTATCCAGAGCGACTTACAAATTGGTGCATTCACCTTATGACATCCAGTGGAACAGCCACTTTACAATAGTGCATCTAAATATTTTAAGGGGGGGAGGAGGGGTGAGAAGGATTACTTTATCCTATCCTAAGTATTCCTTAAAGAGGTGGGGTTTCAGGTGTCTCCGGAAGGTGGTGATTGACTCCGCTGTCCTGGCGTCGTGAGGGAGTTTGTTCCACCATTGGGGAGCCAGAGCAGCGAACAGTTTTGACTGGGCTGAGCGGGAACTGTACTTCCTCAGTGGTAGGGAGACGAGCAGGCCAGAGGTGGATGAACGCAGTGCCCTTATTTGGGTGTAGGGCCTGATCAGAGCCTGGAGGTACTGAGGTGCCGTTCCCCTCACAGCTCCGTAGGCAAGCACCATGGTCTTGTAGCGGATGCGAGCTTCAACTGGAAGCCAGTGGAGAGAGCGGAGGAGCGGGGTGACGTGAGAGAACATTTCTTTCCTCTCTTTTTTGTCTCTCTTAAAATAACAAATTAAAAGCAAGTAAGTAGCGTTTTCACAGCAGAGAGATAGGGTGTTGTTCAGTTTCTGAAAGCAAGGGTGGACCGGAATTGAATTTGGCCACAATTTACTAGAACCTGTTCGTGCAAGTTCTGATTTATGGGTTGATGTCTGGAGTTTTGGTGTTTGGACCACAAAACACTTTGTGACAACATCTCTGCTGTGCAGTATAGCAGAATGATAAACACTGTGTTAATCAAATAAGTAAGATTCACAACACATCCTGAAAAACCTTGTGTAAAAAAAAATACAAATATATTTCACAGAAATGTAGCAGGTGTTGGGGATTACCCTGGGGGTCAGGTGTGGGGCTTCACCAGTGCCATGATTACTGTATATATGTGATAACCTTTGTATGCTTGCAATGTACAGTGAGCGATAAGTAATGGGTAAATGAAGGTGTACTGCATTAGTTGTCAAGCTGAGAATTGTCTGCACCTGCTGATAGTCAAGCAGGCTCAAGGCTGAGATAGTAGGGTGAGAAACCACAGTCTACAATTTGTATCTAATCCAATGCAACAATCTTAAGGTATGATTGACGGTAGGTTGTCCACACCACTAGTATAAAGAGCGTTGTCTCCTGTTTCGCCACACAGATCTTTACTATCGACTACTGAGGTATGATTGACGGTAGGTTGTCCACACCACTAGTATAAAGAGCGTTGTCTCCTGTTTCGCCACACAGATCTTTACTATTGACTAGTGAGGTATGATTGACGGTAGGTTGTCCACACCACTAGTATAAAGAGCGTTGTCTCCTGTTTCGCCACACAGAACTTTACTATCGACTAGTGAGGTATGATTGACGGTAGGTTGTCCACACCACTAGTATAAAGAGCGTTGTCTCCTGTTTCGCCACACAGATCTTTACTATCGACTAGTGAGGTATGATTGACGGTAGGTTGTCCACACCACTAGTATAAAGAGCGTTGTCTCCTGTTTCGCCACACAGATCTTTACTATCGACTAGTGAGGTATGATTGACGGTAGGTTGTCCACACCACTAGTATAAAGAGCGTTGTCTCCTGTTTCGCCACACAGATCTTTACTATCGACTACTGAGTTACTCTGTATGTGAATCTCTGTCTGCAATTGCATTTTATTACTAAAGAGTTTTATACCAAGGTTCCTGTGTCTGTGTCATCTGTCTGGAAGACTGATTGCTAAAGGAAACTTACATCACCCCATGCAAAGGACCAACCAATACAGGGAATTCAAAAGGTTAGCAACAAATCTATTCTGTGTGCTTTATTTCTCCTAAAAACAGTGGGGGATTTGAAAAGGTGGTGTGTTGAAGGATTCCCACCAGGAGAGTTGGAAAGGTCTACATGATCTACATGATCTACATGTGTAGTAGATTATGGATTGTCCCTTCAGGCATTGCCTGTAAACTCCAATGTGCAGTGATCTCATTTGTGATGACCCTGTTTTCACGTTTAGCAGCACAATTCACAGCATGGGACTCAATGGGTTTTGTGGCATCACACTATGTAATGGTCCAGTTTACTTTGACTCAACAGAAAATGAAAGATATAAAGAGTTTTTCTGATCAGGATGTGTATTGAGTCCATAGGCCTTGTATGTATTGTCTGTATGGTGTTCATTTTAGGACATTCTCCGTCTACTACTGAAACTCACCTTAAACCTCTCTTCATCCATTTAAATGCATTAATTGGTGACTATGGGGACGCTTTACTATATTGAGAGAGGATTTGTGTGGATGTTGGTAGTAGGCTTCAACAGTCTTCCAAACTAATGCCAGTGAAATAACCCTGTCTGTATTTTCTATTTCAGTCAGTTAATATTGTATATAGTGTAACTTGATCATTCGGTACTTACTCTATGGTAAATTTAATAGCCACAAATTGTATTGTGTTTTTTTTGGCCTTATGAATGTTGTTGTCTCTGGCGTCTCAGAGATGAGTTGAGACACAAATGGACCCAAACACAATAGCTTAGGAATGGAGAAGTGAAGTGTGAAAAATAGGCAGGGATCCTCAAGGGACGGTTTTTATGAGTGCTCTGTCATTTCTGAGTTCCAAATGGCACCCTATTCCTACGTAGTCCACCACGTTTGACCAGTACCCTTGTCAAAAGTAGTGCACTATGTAGGTTAATAGGGTGCCTTTTGGAACACTGCATAATTATTCCTCAGTTCGTTTATAGGGCTTAAAGGATGCCAGCTCCCGGCAGATATTTCCCTTTAAAGATATTTTGTTTTAATCACAAAGGCTTGCCGTTAAAATTTATGAAGGAAGGGAATATGAATAATTAACATTTAAATGCACTGATGGGCTCGTGCTACACGGCCTCATAAGCAATTATTTTATTGGGCCTTTCCTTCACATTTACAGATGCATATTTCTGTTATTCCAGGGTCAGGAGTGCTACAAGACTAGACCTAAATGTCTCACCTGTCTGTATGGTTTCTATTTTTAAGACATCATAAGTGAGTCAGAAAATAAAAAATGTAGGTTCAGATAAGAAAGTAACGGACCTGAGCTGACCTACTTTATAGTCAGGGCTTGAAACAGCACATCGTACATGCTGAAAACAAGACACGCTGGGCACAATTTATTATACATAGAAGCTACATAAAGCTTGTGCTGTTTTATGTATTAGGGTCAGATGGGCTCATATCATATTAAATTAAAAACTGATAAATTCTTAAAAGCTGAAACTGTCGATGTCAATCACCTGCCAACCACTAGGTGTCACAATATTAACATCCAGAGATATCTCAACGCACACACAAACGCACACACACATGCTTACACACATACACACACACACACACACACTCACAGTTGCGTATACACACACAAGCACACGGCACCAAATTTAGCCTGAATCATCAGTGACATTATTAAATGCTGATAAAGATAAAGGTCTCTGCTGCTCGCTATCTTTCATCACGGCATGTCCCCCTTTCTCTCTCTTTATCTACTGCATTCCCTCTTCTGAATGATCTATCCCTCTTCTCCAAGTTTCTCTCCTTACCTCTCTCATACCCTTTCTCTCTCTTTCTTATACAACGCAGGATTCATTTAATGCTGGCCTTGGCAGGATCTGTAGTTGCCTGACCTTTCTGAGGATGTGAGAGACGGTGAATGTTTTCTCTACTGTGCTTGTAATGTTATTAAACAACTGTAGTGGTGTGGTGGCTGGTAAGGGTGACCTGAAGGTATAGCAATAGCATCACCGTGGCTGGTATATGGTGAACACCTGAAATATTTAATTAAATCCCAAATGCAAATCAAATCAAATCAAATGTATTTATAAAGCCCTTCTTACATCAGCAGATATCTCAAAGTGCTGTACCGAAACCCCAAACAGCAAGAAATGCAGGTGTTGAAGCACATGTTAGGTCACATGTTTTTATCTACTGGTAACACTGCATGTTATTTCAAATAAACACATTTGAGGAAAACAACACTGAGCCTCTTCCGGGAACCCCCGCTGCTCAGAAGGGCTGAGGGCTCCGAATCTCTGTAGCTGACGTGAGTAGAACTTTCAAGCGTGGTAACCGTCGCAAGCCTGCTGGCCCAGACGGCTTCCCTAGCTGCATCCTCAGAGCATGCGCAGACCAGCTGGCGGACATATTTACGGACATTTTCAACCTCTCACTATCCCAGTGTGTTGTCCCCACTGGCCACCATCAGACTGTTGAACAGCTTCTGCTACCAGACCATCGGACAGCTTCCGTTACCAGACCATTGAACAGCTTCTGTTACCAGACCGTCAGACAGCCATCGCTAGCCATCTACCAGGTGACTCTCACACACACGCACACACACACACACACACGCACACGCACGCGCACGCTCGCGCACAGGCGCATGCACACGCACATGCGCAGTCCCATGCTATAGAGTCATTGAATCCAGGGCCTACTCTAATGTATCTACTGGATTCTTGACCTATCCTACTCTAATATTCAGCATCTACTGTAATATAGCTAATGCATTCTAGCTACCGCTGGGCCAATTGTGCGCCGCCCTATGGAACTCCCAATCATGGCCGGATGTGATAAAGCCTGAATTCTGGATTCTTGACCTGGCCTACTGTAATATATCTACTGGATTCTTGACCTGGCCTACTGTAATATATCTCCTGGATTCCTGACCTGGCCTACTGTAATATATCCACTGGATTCCTGACCTGGCCTACTCTAATATTTCTACTGGATTCTTGACCTGGCCTTGTCTAATATATCTACCACTGTGTTTTTTATGTACATTCTCTCAGTGCATATACATATATATTGCATTTGATTACTGCTACAGTGCAATTGGGTTGTTAATCAGATTCGTCCCACTGTTTATTGTCTTTAAAAAAAAAAATATTTGAACTGTTTGACATTTTAGTGCATTGTTAGGAGCTAGTAACAAAAACATTTCACTGCACCAGCTATAGCACCTGCTGAACTGTGTAAACGACCAATAAACTTTGATCTGAGAAGTTACTATGAAACTTCATGTTATTACAATGATGTTGCTACTGTTATTACTGTACTGTGTAGCAGTAGTAGTAGTATAGTAATAGTAGTAACTTAGTATTGTGTAGTAACATATGTATAAACGCAACTTAAGGGGTTAACTATTTTCTGTTCCTCTCTTGTCTAAGAACAGAAAGATTGTCCCAACTATTATAATTCAGATGAGCTAAATAGACAAAACTCTTATGTTTTCCCAACCTGGCAGGGTCCTGAAATGACTAAATGACATGCTGTGGCAGAAATTGATATTGAGCTCACATTCTCTCGAGTTGACTCATTCACAGCTCTAACACAGTTTCATGTAGAGCATGTGGGAAGATTTAGCTCCCCATGCATGTGTCCCAAATGGCACCTTATTCCCTACATAGTGCACTATATAGATACTAGGGTGCAATTTGGGACACAGGTAAGGGCTAGCATGGAGCAGCACACTAGTAGAACTCCACACAGACATTTCCATAGCTTGTATTTTCAATGTGTTGCTAGCATTGCTGTACCTGGGCTGGCACTGAACTCCCCGTCCTCTGGGAACTTTGGAATAATCAAAGACGCCTCATCCAGGACCTGAATGAGGATTTAGTTTTATTTTAATTCAGAGACAGCAGTATATTACTGATTTGAGGAATGAGGAGGAGAAGAGGAGAGTGGGATGAGAGAAAAAGAGTAGAGGCAAGGCCAGGAGTTTTAAAGGTATTTTTGGAAGAATGTGCAGTTATATCCCCTACTCCTCTTATCCTTCCCTTCTTTCTCCGTCTCGCCATCCCTTACATGAGAAACAGATTGAAAGCCAGAACTGATAGCAGAATGACAGAAATCTCAATCAAGATATTAATTTAATGGGTTTAGAATGTGATGTATTGTTTTTGGAAAGACAGTTATTCCCTTATACAGAAAAATAAACTAACCAGAAAACACATCTTGCCCCTCTACACACTGTGACTGTCTGACGGTTTTCCTGTCAGTGAATGAAAGTCAGCATCGTCTCCAGAGTGATCTGGCATTACTAATTATAGTGTTATTGGTTAGCAGGCTGCCTGCAGAGCCATTGAAGAGGACAAGCATCTGGATGGTATGTCACATCCGTCTGATAATGAGAGAATAGAAAGACAACAGCAGTTGAGAAGATGGAGACGTCTGTCTGCATGCCTTGGTTTAGTTTATTGTTTATTTTGGTGCTGGATCGACCGCCTCCGCATGTTGCTTATTACAGACACAAAGGTATCGATAATACACTTCAACAAAGGCATGTGTGTTAGAAAGCTTTGTGTTCAGGAAGTAGCAGCAATGGATGACATATACATTATGTAATAGGCTGCTGTTACATCATGGTAATACATAATAATTAAACAATAATGGACATGAGAAAAATAAAATGAACCATCACATCCTGCTGTTGCTTGTACTGAATCTCTTACGGTCTGTCTGTCTTTGATTCTTTGATTCCTGACAAAGTTTGTCAAAACATTGGAGTCCTTTGATGCTTTAATGAATTTGATCTGAAAACATTCAAAATATGTGTTTGATGAAGATGTAAGCCTCCCTGGGAGGATGTCCTTATAGTCATATATAGTTCTTCACAGGAAGTAAAGAAATCATCTCATAGTCACTGTCTGTCTTCACAGGAAGTCACAATGCACGTCTCCACAGGAAGTCACTATGTCTGTCTTCACGGAAAGTCACTATGTCTGCCCTCACAAAAAGTCACTACTCTTGTTTCTGATAAGTGGAAAAACAATACTATGCTGTGCCTTTTGGAATGCCGAGGAGATAGATATCTTCTCTTTACTTGTTAGTTGTGCCTGAGGGCAATGGTGTTTGTTAAATAGAGGATTGCTTTTATTAGAAAAAGTGCATCTTCCCGATTGAGAGAGCAAGAAAGAGTAGGTTCTGTGGGGCTGCAGAAAAATAATTTGATTCACAAATTAACTTTAGTCAGTCCCTGTATTCTTGTCAAGTGTGTCCTTTGACCCAGATACATACTGTAGCTAATAAACAACATCCAGGCCAGGGAGACAATCTGAATTAATCATTCAAATGGAATGCTTTTAATAAATGAATACATTAAAACAAATGAAATAATTGAAATATAGTTGTTGCTTAAGTATTCAGGGCCTTTGTTAAGGCAAAAGGGGTGAATTTGGCTTAACAAATCACACAATACGTTACATGGATTCACTCTGTGGTAAATAATAGGGGTTGACATGATTTTTGAATGACTACTCTGTAACGGAATTCGTCTTCTTCAGAGGAGGAGTAGCAAGGATCAGACCAATGTGCAGCATGGTAAGTGTCCATAATGATATATTTAAAAAAAATCAACTGAACAAAATAACAAAAGTACAAACAACCGAAACAGTCCCGTATGGTGAAAACACTAACACGGGATACAACCACCCACAAAACACAATAGAAAACAGGCTACCTAAATATGGCTTCCAATCAGAGACAACGACTGACACCTGCCTCTGATTGAGAACCAGACTAGGCCAAACACATATAAATATAACAAAAGAACAAAACACAGAAAATCAACATAGAATGCCCACCCAACTCACACCCTGACCAACTAAAATAAAGACAGAAAAAAAGGAACTAAGGTCAGAATGTGACATACTCCTTCCTCAGTCACCCATACATGCAATTATCTGCAAATATCAGGTCTGCTGAACGCAAACTTGAAAGTTGTGAACATTCTGCACGCTTTTACTGTGAACACAGGTTGTACACTCTTTATGTTAGTTTTAACAGTGGTCACGTAGGCTGGCTAAGGCTACCATTAAAAACAATGGATAAAATACATCCCATAACATTTTAACATGGAAATAGCTTTTCTATCATTTAGCCCACAGTAGCAGCCAATGTGTGGTGTTCAATGTAGGCCTATATTCCATGACATTTTTGAAGAAAACATCCAGGGCTTGACATTAAAGGAGGTGATTGAAAATATTGGTGTTTGTATTTATGTAGGATGCCCATTAGCTGCTGCCAAGGCAGTCCAAGTGTGACAAAACTAGAGCCTGTAGGACCTGCCTTGTTGACAGTGTTGTTAAAAAGGCAGAGTAGCGGTTTATTATGGACAGTCTTATCCCATCTTAACTTGTATCAACATGTTTTTACCATGACAGATTACAATCCAGAGTTACTGCAAGTATCAAATCAAATCAAATCAATTGTATTTATATAGCCCTTCGTACATCAGCTGATATCTCAAAGTGCTGTACAGAAACCCAGCCTAAAACCCCAAACAGCAAGCAATGCAGGTGTAGAAGCACGGTGGCTAGGAAAAACTCCCTAGAAAGGCCAAAACCTAGGAAGAAACCTAGAGATAAACCAGGCTATGTGGGGTGGCCAAGATGTTCAAATGTTCATAAATAACCAGCATGGTCGTATAATAATAATGCAGAACAGTTGAAACTGGAGCAGCAGCACGGTCAGGTGGACTGGGGACAGCAAGGAGTCATCATGTCAGGTAGTCCTGGGGCATGGTCCTAGGGCTCAGGTCAGTTGAAACTGGAGCAGCAGCACAGCCAGGTGGACTGGGGACAGCAAGGAGTCATCATGTCAGGTAGTCCTGGGGCATGGTCCTAGGGCTCAGGTCCTCCGAGAGAGATAAAGAAAGAGAGAAGGAGAGAATTAGCGAAGTAGTTTAGTCACCTCAATTTGCTCAATTTCCACATAATGAATTACCAGATTTAGTTGAGGTACATTTACATTTACATTTAAGTCATTTAGCAGACGCTCTTATCCAGAGCGACTTACAAATTGCTGCATTCACCTTATGACATCCAGTGGAACAGTCACTTTACAATAGTGCATCTAAATCTTAAAGGGGGGGTGAGAGGGATTACTTATCCTATCCTAGGTATTCCTTAAAGAGGTGGGGTTTCAGGTGTCTCCGGAAGGTGGTGATTGACTCCGCTGTCCTGGTGTCGTGAGGGAGTTTGTTCCACCATTGGGGGGGGCCAGAGCAGCGAACAGTTTTGACTGGGCTGAGCGGGAGCTGTACTTCCTCAGTGGTAGGGAGGCGAGCAGGCCAGAGGTGGATGAACGCAGTGCCCTTGTTTGGGTGTAGGGCCTGATCAGAGCCTGGAGGTACTGAGGTGCCGTTCCCCTCACAGCTCTGTAGGCAAGCACCATGGTCTTGTAGCGGATGCGAGCTTCAACTGGAAGCCAGTGGAGAGGTTTATGGTTTAGTGAATGATTTGTCCAAAATACAATGCTTTTAGTTTTTGTTAAATATTTAGGACTTATTCCTTGAAAACCATTCTGAAACTAAGCGTTAAGTGTTTGTTAAGTGTTGCAGTGATTTCACTCACTGTAGTAGCTAACGTGTATAGTGTTGAGTCATCCGCAAATATAGCCAAACTGTCTTTACTCTAGGCCAGTGGCATGTCATTAGTAAAGGGCCTATGAAGATGCCCTGGGGAATACCTGATTCTACGACACACCTACACATTCAAGTGTTTTTCTTTTTTTCTTTAATTTTCTACATTGTAGAATAATAGTGAAGACATCAAAACTATGAAATAACAGATACGGAATCAGGTAGTAACCAAAAAAGTGTTATACACATCAAAATATATTTTGCATTTGAGATTCTTCAAAGTAGCTACCCTTTCCCTTGATGACAGCTTTGCACGCTCTTGGCATTCTCTCAACCAGATTCTTCTGGAATGCTTTTCCAACAGTCATGAAGGACCGCAGATGTGGCCAGGGCAAAAAATTGCAATGTCCATAATTAGGCAATGATGCCGAAGACAGCACTACAGGGAGGCAGGATGGACAGCTGATCGTCCTCGCAGTGGCAGACCACGTGTAACAACACCTGTACAGGATCGGTACATCTGAACATCACACCTGTGGGACAGGTACAGGATTGCAACAACAACTGCCCGAGTTACACCAGGAACGCACAATCCCTCCATCAGTGCTCAGACTGTCACCAATAGGCTGAGAGAGGCTGGACTGAGGGCTTATAGGCCTGTTGTAAGGCAGATCCTCACCAGACATCACCAGCAACAACGTTGCCTATGGGCACAAACTCACCATCGCTGGACCAGATGGGACTGGCAAAAAGTGCTCTTCACTGATGAGTCACGGTTTTGTCTCACCAGGGGTGATGGTCGGATTCGTGTTTATTGCCGAAGGCATGAGCGTTATACCGAGGCCTGTACTCTGGAGTGGAATCGATTTGGAGATGGAGGGTCTGTCATTTTCTTGGGCAGTGTGTCACAGCATCATCGGACTGAGCTTGTTGTCATTGCAATTGCAAGCAATCTCAATGCTGTGCGTTACAGGGAAGACATCCTCCTCCCTCATGTGGTATCCTTCCTGCAGGCTCATCCTGACATGACTCTCCAGCATGACAATGCCACCAGCCATACTGCTCGTTCTGTGCATGATTTCCTGCAAGACAGGAATGTCAGTGTTCTGCCCATTGCCAGCAAAGAGCCCGGATCTCAATCCCATTGAGCATGTTTGGGACCTGTTGGATCAGAGGGTGAGGGCTAGGGCCATTCCCCCCAGAAATGTCCGGGAACTTACAGGTACCTTGATGGAAGAGTGGAGTAACGTCGCTCAGCATGAACTGGCAAATCTGGTGTAGTCCATGAGGAGGAGATGCACTGCAATACTAAGTAACTGGTTTGGCCACCAGCTGCATTGACTGTTACTTTTGATTTTGACCCCCGTTTTGTTCAGGGACACATTATTCCTTTTCTGTTCGTCAGATGTCTCTGGAACCTGTTCAGTTTATGTATCAGTTGTTGAATCTTGTAATGTTCATAGACATATTTACTCATGTTAAGTTTGCTGAAACCTAACCGTAGTTGTTCTGGCAATACCAGAGGTGTGAAAGGAATGCAATGCATTGTTTATTTGAATATAGTCATTGTAGATTCTTGACATTCCGAAAAAAGGAAAGGTGATAACATCTCCCAAAAATGACCACAACAATGTTGTGTACTCAATGTTGGCATCGCTAGTGGTAATTAACTAGTGATCTCTCGAGTGGTGCAGTGGTCTAAGGCAATGCTTCTCAGCGTAGGAGGTGTCACTATAGTACCTGGTTTGAATCCAGACTGTATCACATCCGGCTGTGATTCGGAGTCCCAATTGGCCCAGCATCGTCCGGGGTAGGCTATCATTTAAAAAAAAATTCTTAACTGACCTGCCTAGTTAAATAAATTTTAAATAAAAAATGTAAGTAGGTCTCTCTCTCTCTCTCTCTCTCTCTCTCTCTCTCTCTCTCTCTCTCTCTCTCTCTCTCTCTCTCTCTCTCTCTCTCTCTCTCTCTCTCTCTCTCTCTCTCTCTCTCTCTCTCTCTCTCTCTCTCTCTCTCTCTCTCTCTCTCTCTCTCTCTCTCTCTCTCTCTCACCTCTTTCTCACATCAATGTCTATCTCCAGCTCAATTTAAGGGCTTTATTGGCATGAGAAAAAATGTGTTTACATTGCCAAAGCAAGTGAAATAGATAAAAAACAAAAGTGAAACAAACAATAAACATCTAACAATAAACAAATAAACAATAAACAACACTCACAAAAGTCCCAAAAGAATGAAGACATGTCAAATGTGTCAGGACCCAGTTACGAACCCGGGTCTCCGGAGTGAGAAACAGTCACTTAACTAACTGAGCCATGAATAGTCGGCAGAACCCAGAAGATGAGGCAGACACAGCAGTACTTGAGACGGTGTATTTAATGAAGTAAAAAGTGAAGTTCTTCAGGAAAACATGTAACTCCACAACCTCAAAAGGAATCCTACA
The DNA here is from genome assembly GCF_021184085.1 of Oncorhynchus gorbuscha. Taxonomy (NCBI): domain Eukaryota; kingdom Metazoa; phylum Chordata; class Actinopteri; order Salmoniformes; family Salmonidae; genus Oncorhynchus; species Oncorhynchus gorbuscha. The sequence continues at coordinate 105,680,244 of NC_060178.1, read as the reverse complement.
AGAACAAAGGTAATCCTCCAAGACAAAAAAGGTAAATCCACAAGGTGGAAGGTAAAGCACAAAAAGCCTCAAAAGATACTCAAAAAACAAACAAACAAGAACAAAAAACAGAATTCCACAAGAGAGTCCACCGGGATCAACAAGAGTTCTCAGAGTACTAGGGCTGGGTGCTAACATACAAACACAGAGCAAAGAACAGAGGAAAACGAAGGGTTTAAATACAATCAGGGGAAACGAGGCACAGGTGCAAATAATAATGGGGATCAAGGGAAAACAAAAGGTCAAAAGGCACAATGGGGGCATCTAGTGACCAAAAACCGGAACAACCCTGGCCAAATCCTGACAGAATCCCCCCCCTAGGAACAGCTCCTGACGTTCCTACCAGCTCTCTCAGGGTGGAGGGCCCTGAACTGAGGAATGAGGTCAGGGTCCAGTATGTCTTTGGCAGGAACCCAGGAGCGCTCCTCGGGACCGTAGCCTTCCCAGTCCACCAGATACTGCCAGGACCGCTGCACACGGCGGGAATCCAGTATCCGATGGACGGTAATAAGCCGGCAGGCCTCCAATGACACGACGCTGAGGGGGAGGTCTGTCTGCCCGGACAAGGGGAGAAAAAACAACAGGTTTTAATAAGTAAATGTGAAACGTGGGATTAATTTTAAGGGATCTGGGTAAGTGTAGGCGATAAGAAACTGGGTTAACTCTCCTGGCAACCTTAAAGGGACCAATGTATTTTTGGGACAGCTTGCGAGACTCCACCCGTAGTGGTAAGTCTCTTGTGGAGAGCCAGACTCTCTGGCCGGGGCACAGGGTAGGCCCGGGACGGCGACGTCTGTTGGCTTGTTGTTGGTACCTCTGTGAGGAACGCATAAGATTAAGACGGGTCTTCCTCCACATAAGCCGACAGCGTCTGACGAACTTCAAGGCTGAAGGCACTCTGACTTCTGCCTCCTGAACAATGGAGGGGCAGGGTCGTACTCTGAGGATGTTGTAGAGCATGAACCTACAGGAACGGGCCACCGCCTTGATGTTGGTTGAGAACGACAGGGTGTTGTCCAGGATCACGCCAAGGTTCTTAGCGCTCTGGGAGGAGGACACAATGGAGTTGTCAACCGTGATGGCGAGATCATGGAACGGGCAGTCCTTCCCCGGGAGGAAGAGCAGCTCCGTCTTGCCGAGGTTCAGCTTGAGGTGGTGATCCGTCATCCACACTGATATGTCTGCCAGACATGCAGAGATGCGATTCGCCACCTGGTCATCAGAAGGGGGAAAGGAGAAGATTAATTGTGTGTTGTCTGCATAGCAATGATAGGAGAGACCATGTGAGGTTATGACAGAGCCAAGTGACTTGGTGTATAGCGAGAATAGGAGAGGGCCTAGAACAGAGCCCTGGGGGACACCAGTGGTGAGAGCGCGTGGTGAGGAGACAGATTCTCGCCACGCCACCTGGTAGGAGCGACCTGTCAGGTAGGACGCAATCCAAGCGTGGGCCGCGCCGGAGATGCCCAACTCGGAGAGGGTGGAGAGGAGGATCTGATGGTTCACAGTATCGAAGGCAGCCGATAGGTCTAGAAGGATGAGAGCAGAGGAGAGAGAGTTAGCTTTAGCAGTGCGGAGCGCCTCCGTGATACAGAGAAGAGCAGTCTCAGTTGAATGACTAGTCTTGAAACCTGACTGATTTGGATCAAGGTCATTCAGAGAGAGATAGCGGGAGAGCTGGCCAAGGACGGCACGTTCAAGAGTTTTGGAGAGAAAAGAAAGAAGGGATACTGGTCTGTAGTTGTTGACAAGGGAGGGATCGAGTGTAGGTTTTTTCAGAAGGGGTGCAACTCTCGCTCTCTTGAAGACGGAAGGGACGTAGCCAGCGGTCAGGGATGAGTTGATGAGCGAGGTGAGGTAAGGGAGAAGGTCTCCGGAAATGGTCTGGAGAAGAGAGGAGGGGATAGGGTCAAGCGGGCAGGTTGTTGGGCGGCCGGCCGTCACAAGACGCGAGATTTCATCTGGAGAGAGAGAGGGGAGAAAGAGGTCAGAGCACAGGGTAGGGCAGTGTGAGCAGAACCAGCGGTGTCGTTTGACTTAGCAAACGAGGATCGGATGTCGTCGACCTTCTTTTCAAAATGGTTGACGAAGTCATCTGCAGAGAGGGAGGAGGGGGGGGGGGGGGGGGGGTTTAGGAGGGAGGAGAAGGTGGCAAAGAGCTTCCTAGGGTTAGAGGCAGATGCTTGGAATTTAGAGTGGTAGAAAGTGGCTTTAGCAGCAGAGACAGAAGAGGAAAATGTAGAGAGGAGGGAGTAAAAGGATGCCAGGTCCGCAGGGAGGCGAGTTTTCCTCCATTTCCGCTCGGCTGCCCGGAGCCCTGTTCTGTGAGCTCGCAATGAGTCGTCGAGCCAAGGAGCGGGAGGGGAGGACCGAGCCGGCCTGGAGGATAGGGGGCATAGAGAGTCAAAGGATGCAGAAAGGGAGGAGAGGAGGGTTGAGGAGGCAGAATCAGGAGATAGGCTGGAGAAGGTTTGAGCAGAGGGAAGAGATGATAGGATGGAAGAGGAGAGAGTAGCGGGGGAGAGAGAGCGAAGGTTGGGACGGCGCGATACCATCCGAGTAGGGGCAGTGTGGGAAGTGTTGGATGAGAGCGAGAGGGAAAAGGATACAAGGTAGTGGTCGGAGACTTGGAGGGGAGTTGCAATGAGGTTAGTGGAAGAACAGCATCTAGTAAAGATGAGGTCGAGCGTATTGCCTGCCTTGTGAGTAGGGGGAAGGTGAGAGGGTGAGGTCAAAAGAGGAGAGGAGTGGAAAGAAGGAGGCAGAGAGGAATGAGTCAAAGGTAGACGTGGGGGAGGTTAAAGTCGCCCAGAACTGTGAGAGGTGAGCCGTCCTCAGGAAAGGAGCTTATTAAGGCATCAAGCTCATTGATGAACTCTCCGAGGGAACCTGGAGGGCGATAAATGATAAGGATGTTAAGCTTGAAAGGGCTGGTAACTGTGATAGCATGGAATTCAAAGGAGGCGATAGACAGATGGGTAAGGGGAGAAAGAGAGAATGACCACTTGGGAGAGATGAGGATCCCGGTGCCACCACCCCGCTGACCAGAAGCTCTCGGGGTGTGCGAGAACACGTGGGCGGACGAAGAGAGAGCAGTGGGAGTAGCAGTGTTATCTGTGGTGATCCATGTTTCCGTCAGTGCCAAGAAGTCGAGGGACTGGAGGAGGCATAGGCTGAGATGAACTCTGCCTTGTTGGCCGCAGATCGGCAGTTCCAGAGGCTACCGGAGACCTGGAACTCCACGTGGGTCGTGCGCGCTGGGACCACCAGATTAGGGTGGCCGCGGCCACGCGGTGTGGAGCGTTTGTATGGTCTGTGCAGAGAAGAGAGAACAGGGATAGACAGACACATAGTTGACAGGCTACAGAAGAGGCTACGCTAATGCAAAGGAGATTGGAATGACAAGTGGACTACACGTCTCGAATGTTCAGAAAGTTAAGCTTACGTAGCAAGAATCTTATTGACTAAAATGATTAAAATGATACAGTACTGCTGAAGTAGGCTAGCTGACAGTGGCTGCGTTGTTGACTTTGTAGGCTAGCTGGCAGTGGCTGCGTTGTTGACACTACACTAATCAAGTCGTTCCGTTGAGTGTAATAGTTTCTACAGTGCTGCTATTCGGGGGCTAGCTGGCTAGCTAGCAGTGTTGTTTACGTTACGTTGCGTTAAAAGAACGACAATAGCTGGCTAGCTAACCTAGAAAGTCGCTCTAGACTACACAATTATCTTTGATACAAAGACGGCTATGTAGCTAGCTATGTAGCTAGCTACGATCAAACAAATCAAACCGTTGTACTGTAATGCGAAACCAGGCTACCTAAATACAGTTCCAAATCAGAGACAACGAGAATCACCTGACTCTGATTGAGAACCGCCTCAGGCAGCCAAGCCTATACAACACCCCTAATCAGCCGCGATCCCAAATACTACAAACCCCAATACGAACAATACAATAACCCCATGTCACACCCTGGCCTGAACAAATAATTAAAGAAAACACAAAATACTAAGACCAAGGCGTGACACTGCTGTTGTTCCCTGCTGTTGTTCCCTGATGTTGTTCCCTACTGTTGTTTCCTGCTGTTGTTTCCTGATGTTGTTCCCTGATCTTGTTTCCTGATGTTGTTCCCTGATGTTGTTCCCTGATGTTGTTCCCTGATGTTGTTTCCTGATGTTGTTTCCTGATGTTGTTTCCTGATGTTGTTTCCTGATGTTGTTCCCTGATGTTGTTTCCTGATGTTGTTCCCTGATGTTGTTCCCTACTGTTGTTCCCTGCTGTTCTTCCCTGATGTTGTTTCCTGATGTTGTTCCCTGCTGTTGTTCCCTGCTGTTGTTCCCTGCTGTTGTTCCCAGATGTTGTTCCTTGATGTTGTTCCCTACTGTTGTTCCCTGATGTTGTTCCTTGATGTTGTTCCCTGTTGTTGTTTCCTAATGTTGTTACCTAACACTAACTACTACTACTTCTAACTAGTAGTAGTAGGTACCTTTAGGTAGAAGTAGTAGTAGTTAGTGTTAGGTAGTAGTAGTAGTAATAAATAGTGTTAGGTAGTAGTAGTAGTAGTAGTAGTAGTAGTAGTAGTAGTAGTAGTAGTAGTAGTAATAAATAGTGTTAGGTAGTAGTAGTAGTGATAGTAGTAGTAGTAGTAGTAGTAGTAGTAATAGCAGTAGTAGTAGTAGTAGTAGTAGTAGTAGTAGTAGTAGTAGTAGTAGTAGTAGTAGTATAAAATTGTGTTAGGTAGTAGTAGTAGTAGTAGTAGTAGTAGTAGCAGCTAGTGTTAGGTAGTAGTAGTAGTAGGTAGTGTTAGGTAGTAGTAGTAGTAGTAGGTAGTGTTAGGTAGTTGTAGTAGTAGCAGCTAGTGTTGGTATATGCCAGGTAGGATGGAGCCACGAGAGTGTTCATATGAGATACTGTATGACTAACTGCAGCTTATCTTTTGACTATATTGAGGTCATTGAACTAGCTTGGTTGTGCTTTCAATATCGCAGTAGACAAAGCCCTTAAGTAAACTGGAATAATATAGGTGTTGACATGGTGGCAGAGCTCAAGCAGTAGAAAAGGTAATGCTGCTCAGCTCCGGTGAGTTCCTGCCCAAGTCAAGCACTGCTAGTAGTATAATTAATAGCTGTTGTTGGGTGGTAGTAGTACAAGTAGTAGGCAGTATCAGCTAGTCTTCGGTAGTAGTACAAGTATTAGATGTAGTAGTAGTAGTAGTAGTAGTAGTAGTTGTAGCTAGTGTTAGATGGTAGCAGTATTTATAGTAGTAGCATAGTAAAACAATTCTAATCATGCTTTCTGTCACTTTCTTATTTCCCTTCTTTGTGATCAACTCTGCTACTGAGAGAACAGTGGCTGTGAACTAGGTGATCTTATAGAGACTTGTTTGGAAGGAATCACTGCTGCAGTTCTTAGACTCCTGCTGGCAGGCTGAGGCGACAGACTGCGTTCCATTTTCCACACAGGCAAGATTACTCTCAAGGAGTGAGATTAAAGCACCTTCTCTGTGAGTTGGAATGAGGTTTCTTTTGATGAATCGCACACACACACACACACACACACACACACACACACACACACACACACACACACACACACACACACACACACACACACACACACACACACACACACACACACACACACACACACACACACACACACACACACACACACACACACACACACACACACACACACACACACACACACACACGTATGCAATTGTTCAGACCCTTTGCTATGAAACTCGAAATTGACCTCGGGTGCCTCATGTTTCCGTTGATTATCCTTGAGATGTTTCTACAACTTGATTTGAGTCCGCCTGTGGTAAATTCAATTGATTGGACATGATTTGGAAGGGCACACACCTGTCTATATAAGGTCCCACAATTGACAATGCATGTCAGAGAAAAACCAAGCCATGAGGTCGAAGGAATTGTCCGTAGAGCTCCATGACAGGATAGTGTCGAGGCACAGATCTGACGAATTGTACCAAAAAATGTCTGCAGCATTGAAGGACCCCAAGATCACAATGGCCTCAATCATTCTTAAACGGAAGAAATGTGGCTCTTCCTAGAGCTGGTTTCCCGGCCAAACTGAGCAATCGGGGTAGAAGGGCCTTGGTCAGGGAGTTGACCAAGAACCCAATGGTCACTCTGACAGAGCTCTAGAGTTCCTCTTTGGAGATGGGTTTACCTTTACAGAAGGACAACCATCTCTGCAGCACTCCACCAATCAGACTTTCATGGTAGAGTGGCCAGATGGAAGCCACTCCTTAGTAAAAGGCATATGATAGCACGCTTGGAGTTTGCCAAAAGGCATCTAAAGACTCAGACCATGAGAAACAAGATTCTCTGGTCTGATGAAACAATGATTGAACTATTTCCCTACGGTGAAGCATGATGGTGGCAGCATCCTGCTGTGGGGATATTTATCAGTGGCAGGGACTGGGAGACTAGTCAGGATCGAGGCAAAGATTAACAGAGCAAAGTATAGAAAGATCCTTTACAAAAACCTGCTCAAGAGCATGACCTCAGACTGGGGTGAAGGTTCACCTTCCAACTGGACAACGTCCCTAAGCACACAGTCTGGCTTGATTCCAGGCTGAATCACAACCGGCCGTGAATATGAGTCCCATTTGGCAGTGCACAATTGGGCCAGTGATATTCGGGTTAGGCTTTGGCCGGGGTAGGCCGTCATTGTAAATAAGAATTTGTTCTTAACCTTTCTGGGAACGGGGGTAGTATTGAGTGGTTTAGATGATTAAGGTGCCCTATGTAAACTGCCTGTTACTCAGGCCCAGAAGCTAAGATATGCATATGCAGGGTACTGGATAGAAAACACTCTAAAGTTTCCAAAACTGTTCAAATAATGTCTGTGAGTATTAACTTATTGTGTCGAGCAATCCCATATCCGGGAGCGTAATCATAGCCTCAAGCTCATTAGCATAACGCAACGTTAACTATTCATGAAAATCGCAAATGAAATGAAATAAATATATTGGCTCACAAGCTTAGCCTTTTGTTAACAACACTGTCATCTCAGATTTTCAAAATATGCTTTTCAACCATAGCTACACAAGCATTTGTGGAAGAGCTAGCACAGCATGAAGCCTAGCATTCAGCAGGCAACATTTTCACAAAAACAAGAAAAGCATTCAAATTAAATCATTTACCTTTGAAGAACTTCGGATGTTTTCAATGAGGAGACTCTCAGTTAGATAGCAAATGTTCAGTTTTTCCAAAAAGATTATTTGTGTAGGAGAAATTGCTCCGTTTTGTTCATCACATTTGGCTAAGAAAACCCCCCGAAAATTCAGTCATTACAACGCCAAACGTTTTTCCAAATTAACTCCATAATATCGACAGAAACATGGCAAACGTTGTTTAGAATCAATCCTCAAGGTGTTTTTCACATATCTATTCGATGATAAGTCATTCGTGGCAGTTGGGTTTCTCCTCTGAAGCAAATGGAAAAATGCACACAACTGGAGATTACGCAATAATGCAAATGCGGGGCCCTGGCACAGGACGCACTGGGCTGTGCAGACACACCGGAGACACAGTGCGCCGGGCCGGCGCAGGATATCCTGGGCCGAAGAGACGCACTGGAGACCATGCGTGCTGAGCTGGCCACATCCGTCCTGGCTGGATGCTCACCCTAGCCCGGCAGATGAGGGAGGGAGCTGGGATGTAGCGCACCGGGCTAAGAACGCGTACTGGAGACATCGTGTACTCCACCATATAATATGGTGCCTGACCAGTACGACGCCCGCCATAGTAAGCACAGGGAGTTGGCTCAGGTCTCCAACCTGACCCTCCCACACTCCCCATGTGCCCCCTCCATATTGGTGCTGCTCCTCCTTACCACACTGCTTGTTGGTGGTGGGAAGTTCTGTCACGGCTGTTGAAGGATGAGGACCAAGGTGCAGCGTCGTGAGCGTACATTTTCCTTTTTATTTGAAAAAAGACGCAAAACAAAACAATACACACTACAAAACAAACCGTGACTGTTATGCAGGTGAGTGAGGACCCAAAAGCGATATAACAGAAACAGAGTCTTTTAATGTCCAAACAGGGAAAACATAAATCCTCAATCATTACAGGGGAAGTCCAAACAGGGAAAACACAAATCCTCTAGTTAAACAGGAGAGTCCCCCTTCTAGTTGTTGAGGAGAGATGCAGGGCTAGCGCCAACAGACTGCAGGTCCCTTCGGGTAGGCGCGGGCCGTAGAGGATAGAGACACCTGCTCACACGTAGTATCTGATGACGAGGTAGAATACAACTGGATGGAACAAAAGCAAAGCAAACAGCTAACAAGAATCTGACAAGGACAGAAGCAGAAACAGAGAGAGAAATAGAGACTTAATCAGAGGGCAAAATAGGGGACAGGTGTGAAAGAGTAAACGAGGTCGTTAGGAGAATGAGGAACAGCTGGGAGCAGGAACGGAACGATAGAGAGAGAGAGGAATAAAGAGAGAGAAAGAAACCTAATAAGACCAGCAGCGGGAAACGAAGAGAAGAGAAAGCACAGGGACAAGACATGACAATACAATACATGACAGTACCCCCCCACTCACCGAGCGCCTCCTGGCGCACTCGAGGATGAAACCTGGCGGCAACGGAGGAAATCATCGATCAGCGAACGGTCCGGCACGTCCCGAGATGGAACCCAACTCCTCTCCTCAGGACCGTAACGGGAAACGATGAAGAGGGAATCTAGTGCAATTACTATTATAAAAACGAGACACGGGTAGAGAACTGTAAGAGTTTGAGCAATCAGGACCAAACAGGCCAGGAGAGTAACAACTAGGGCAAGACTGAGACACAGCAAGGCTAAGACCAGGAACAAGAGAGAGGCGGTGGCTGTGGACAGACTGAGACACAGCAAGTGCAGGAGCAGGACCAGGAGAGATGCGGTGGCTGGGGACAGACTGAGACACAGCAAGGGCAGGAAAGATGCAGTGGGAGGGGACAGACTGAGACACAGCAAGGGCAGGAGCAGGACCAGGAGAGATGCGATGTCTGGGGACAGACTTAGACACAGCAAGGCCAGGAGCAGAAGCAGGAAGAGAGTTACCGGACTTAGTCTGCGCGCAGTCCGAACAAGCAGCCACGAAACGGCGCGTGTCACGCTCCTGAGTAGGCCACCAAAACCGCTGGCGAATAGAAGCAAGCGTACCCCGAACGCCGGGGTGGCCAGCTAACTTGGCAGAGTGAGCCCACTGAAGAACGGCCAGACGAGTAGAAACGGGAACGAAAAGAAGGTTACTAGGACAAGCGCGCGGCGACGGAGTGTGAGTGAGTGCTTGCTTTACCTGTCTCTCAATTCCCCAGACAGTCAACCCGACAACACGCCCCTCAGGGAGAATCCCCTCGGGGTCGGTAGAGGCTACAGAAGAACTGAAGAGACGGGATAAAGCATCAGGCTTGGTGTTCTTAGTGCCCGGACGATAAGAAATCACGAACTCGAAACGAGCGAAAAACAACGCCCAACGAGCCTGACGCGCATTGAGTCGTTTGGCAGAACGGATGTACTCAAGGTTCTTATGGTCAGTCCAAACGACAAAAGGAACGGTCGCCCCCTCCAACCACTGTCGCCATTCGCCTAGGGCTCAGCGGATGGCGAGCAGTTCGCGGTTTCCCACATCATAGTTACGTTCCGATGGCGACAGGCGATGAGAAAAATACGCGCAAGGGTGGACCTTATCGTCAGAATGGGAGCGCTGGGACAGAATGGCTCCCACGCCCACCTCTGACGCGTCAACCTCGACAATGAATTGTTTAGTGACGTCAGGAGTAACAAGGATAGAAGCGGATGTAAAACGCTTCTTGAGGAGATCAAAAGCTCCCTGGGCGGAAACAGACCACTTAAAGCACGTCTTGACAGAAGTAAGGGCTGTGAGAGGAGCTGCCACTTGACCGAAATTACGAATGAAACGCCGATAAAAATTTGCGAAACCGAGAAAGCGCTGCAACTCGACACGTGACTTAGGGACGGGCCACTCGCTGACAGCATGGACCTTAGCGGGATCCATCTGAATGCCTTCAGCGGAAATAACAGAACCGAGAAATGTGACGGAGGAGACATGAAAAGCGCACCTCTCAGCCTTCACATAAAGACAATTCTCTAAAAGGCGCTAGAGGACACGTCGAACGTGCTGAACATGAATCTGGAGTGACGGTGAAAAAATCAGGATCTCGTCAAGGTAAACAAAAACAAAGATGTTCAGCATGTCACGCAGTACATCATTCACTAATGCCTGAAAGACAGCTGGAGCATTAGCGAGACCGAACGGCAGAACCCGGTATTCAAAATGCCCTAACTGAGTGTTAAACGCCGTTTTCCCCTCGTCCCCCTCCCTGATGCACACGAGATGGTAAGCGTTACGAAGGTCCAACTTAGTAAAGAACCTGGCTCCCTGCAGAATCTCGAAAACTGAAGACATAAGGGGAAGCGGATAACGATTCTTAACCGTTATTTCATTCAGCCCTCGATAATCCATGCAGGGGCGCAGGGTCCCGTCCTCTTCCTTAACAAAAAGAACCCGCCTTCGGCGGGAGAGGAGGAAGGAACCACGGTACCAGTGTCGAGAGCTACAGACAAATAATCTTCGAGAGCCTTACGTTCGGTAGCTGACAGAGAGTCTAGTCTAGTCTAGTCTAGTCTACCCCGTGGGGGAGTAGTACCCGGAAGGAGATCAATACAACAATCATACGACCGGTGAGGAGGAAGGGAGGTGGCCCTGGACCGACTGAAGACCATGCGCAGATCATGATATTCCTCCGGCACCCCTGTCAAATCCCCAGGCTCCTCCTGTGAAGAGGGGGCAGAAGAAACTGGAGGAATAGCAGACACTAAACACTTAACATGACAAGAGACGTTCCAAGAGAGGATAGAATTACTAGACCAATTAATAGAAGGATTATGACACACTAGCCAGGGATGGCCCAAAACAACAGGTGTAAAAGGTGAACAAAAAATCAAAAAAGAAATGGTTTCACTATGATTACCAGAGACAGTGAGGATTAAAGGTAGCGTTTCACACTGAATCCTGGGGAGAGGACTACCATCCAAGGCGAACATAGCCGTGGGCTCCCCTAACTGCCTGAGAGGAATGTCATGTTCCCGAGCCCAGGCTTCGTCCATAAAACAGCCCTCCGCCCCAGAGTCTATTAATGCACTGCAGGAAGCTGCCGAACCGGTCCAGCGTAGATGGACCGACAAGGTAGTACAGGAACTTGACGGAGAGACCAGAGTAGTAGCGCTCGCCAGTAGCCCTCCACTTACAGATGAGCTCTGGCCTTTTACTGGACATGAAATGACAAAATGACCAGCGGAACCGCAATAGAGACAGAGGCGGTTGGTGATTCTCCGTTCCCTCTCCTTAGTCGAGATGCAAATACCCCCCAGCTGCATGGGCTCAACACCTGAGCCAGTGGGGGGAGATGGTAGAGATGCGGAGAGGGGGGACACTGTTAACGCGAGCTCTCTTCCATGCGCTCGGTGACGAAGATCTACCCGTCGTTCTATGCGAATGGCGAGTTCAATCAAAGAATCCACTCTGGAAGGATCCTCCCGGGAGAGAATCTCATCCTTAACCTCAGCGTGGAGACCCTCCAGAAAACGAGCGAGCAACGCCGGCTCATTCCAGTCACTGGAGGCAGCAAGAGTGCGAAACTCTATAGAGTAATCCGTTATGGATCGATTACCTTGACATAGGGAAGACAGGGCCCAGGAAGCTTCTTTCCCAAAAACAGAACGATCAAAAACCCGTATCATCTCCTCCTTAAAGTTCTGATACTGGTTAGTACACTCAGCCCTTGCCTCCCAGATTGCCGTGCCCCACTCACGAGCCCGTCCAGTAAGGAGAGATATGACGTAGGCGATACGAGCAGTACCCCTGGAGTACGTGTTGGGCTGGAGAGAGAACACAATATCACACTGGGTAAGGAACGAGCGACATTCAGTGGGCTCCCCAGAGTAACACGGTGGGTTATTAATTCTGGGCTCCGGAGACCCGGAAGCCCAGGAGGTAACCGGTGGATCGAGGCGGAGTTTGTGAATCTCCTCCGAGAGGCCGGAGACTTGGGCGGCCAGGGTCTCAACGGCATGTCGAGCAGCAGACAATTCCTGTTCGTGTCTGCCTAGCATCGCTCCCTGGAACTCGACGGCTGAGTAGAGAGAATCTGAAATCGCTGGGTCCATTCTTGGTCGGATTCTTCTGTTATGCAGGTGAGTGAGGACCCAAAAGCGATATAACAGAAACAGAGTCTTTTAATGTCCAAACAGGGAAAACATAAATCCTCAATCATTACAGGGGAAGTCCAAACAGGGAAAACACAAATCCTCTAGTTAAACAGGAGAGTCCCCCTTCTAGTTGTTGAGGAGAGATGCAGGGCTAGCGGCAACAGACTGCAGGTCCCTTCGGGTAGGCTCGGGCCGTAGAGGATAGAGACACCTGCTCACACGTAGAATCTGATGACGAGGTAGAATACAACTGGACGGAACAAAAGCAAAGCAAACAGCTAACAAGAATCCGACAAGGACAGAAGCAGAAACAGAGAGAGAAATAGAGACTTAATCAGAGGGCAAAATAGGGGACAGGTGTGAAAGAGTAAACGAGGTCGTTAGGAGAATGAGGAACAGCTGGGAGCAGGAACGGAATGATAGAGAGAGAGAGGAATAGAGAGAGAGAAAGAAACCTAATAAGACCAGCAGGGGGAAACGAAGAGAAGAGAAAGCACAGGGACAAGACATGACAATACAATACATGACAGTGACGCTAAAGGCTATGTGCCCTAAACAAAGACAACTTCCCACAAAGAAAGGAGGGAAAACGGGCTACCTAAGTATGGTTCCCATTCAGAGACAAAAATAGACAGCTGTCCCTGATTTATTTAACCTTTTTTTAATTAGGCAAGTCAGTTAAGAGCAAATTCTTATTTACAATGACGGTCTACCAAAAGGCAAAAGGCCTCCTGCAGGGACATGGTTGGGATTAAAAATAAAATACAAATATAGGACAAAAATCAAAAGAGACACCACAACACAACATAAATTGAGACCTAAGACAACAACACAGCATAGCAGCAACACACGAAAGGACAGCATGGTAGCAACACAACATGACAACAACATGGTAGCAACACAGCAAGACAACATGGTAGCAACACAAAATATGGTACAAAGGTTATTGGACACAGTCGAGAGCACAAACGGCAAGAATGTAGAGACAACAAAACATCACTTGAAGCAGCCACAACTGTTATTAAGAGTGTCCATGATTGAGTCTTTGAATGAAGAGATGGAGATAAACGGTCCAGTTTGAGTGTTTTTTGCAGCTCGTTCCAGTCACTAGCTGAAAAGAGGAGCGACCCAGGGATGTGTGCTTTGGAGACCTTTAACAGAATGTGACTGGCAGAACGGGTGTTCTCTGTAGAGTATGAGGGCTGCAGTAGGTATCTCTGATAGGGAAGAGTGAGGCCCAAGAGGTTTTTAAAAATAAGCATCAACCAGTGGGTCTTGCGACAGGTATACAGTACATACAGTGATGACCTGTTTACAGTGATTTGTCCTATCAGGAGCATTGGTGGCAAATCTGATGGCCGAAGGGTAAAGAACATCTAGCCGCTTGAGAGCACCCTTACCTGCCGATCCATAAATTACATCCCCATAATCTAGCATGGGTAGGATGGAATCAGGGTTAATTTGACAGCTAGGGGAAAGAGGAGCAATTACGATAGAGGAAACCAAGTCTAGATGTAACTTTAGCCTGCAGCTTTGATATGTGCTGAGAGAAGGACAGTGTACCATCTAGCCTTACTCCCAAGTACTTGTATGAGGTGACTACCTCAAGCTCTAAAACCTCAAAGGGGAATTAATCAAACAGGTGGAAAGAGGGGCATTATTCTTCCCAAACCACTCTAAGAAAGCTTTGCTGTAGAGCGTTTAGCACAATATCCGGGGGAGGGCTAGCTGCCTATAAGACTGTATCATCTGCATATAAGTGGCTGAGGGAGCTTCCTACTGCTTGAGCTATGTTGTTGATGTAAATTTAGGCCTGGAATGCATTTTAATTAACAGGTGTGCCTTGTTAAATGTTTTTTTGTTTTTGTTTCTTTCCTTCTTAATGCATTTAGCCAATCAGTTTGTGTTGTGACAAGGTAGGGGTGGTATACAGAATATATCCCTATTTGGTCAAATACAAAATCCATATTATGGCAGGAACAGCTGATTAAATAAGCAAAGAGAAACGACAGTTCATCATCCACATCTGGAAAATTTCAAGAACTTTGAAAGTTTCTTCAAGTTCAGTGGCAAAAACCATGAAGCGCTATGATGAAACTGGCTCTCATGAGGACCGCCACAGGAAAGGAAGACCCAGAGTTACCTCTGCTGCAGAGGGTAAGTTCATTAGAGTACCAATCTCAGAAATTGCTACCCAAAGAAATTCCTCACAGATTTTAAGTTAAAGACACATCTCAACCTCAACTATTCAGAGGAGACTGAGTGAATCAGTAGTTAATGGTCAAATTCCTGCAAAGAACCCACTACTAAAGGACACCAATAATAAGAAGAGACTTGCTTGGCCCAAGAAACATGAGCAATGGACAATAGATTGGTGGAAATCTGTCATTTTGTCTGATAAGATCAAATTTGAGATTTTTGGTTCCAACCGCTGTGTCTTTGTGAGACTTAGAGTAGGTGAACAGATGTTATCTGCATGTGTAGTTACCACCGTGAGGAATGGAGGAGTGATGGTGTGGGGATACTTTGCTGGTGACACTGTCTGTGATTTATTTTGAATTCAAGGCACACTTATCCAGCGTGTCTACCACAGCATTCTGCAGCGATACGCCATCCCATCTGGTTTGCACTTGTTTTTCAACAGGACAATGACCCAACACACCTCCAGGCTGTGCGAGGGCTATTTGACCAAAAAGGAGAGTGATGGAGTGCTGCATCAGATGACCTCGCCTTCACAATCACCCGATCTCAACCCAATTTAGATCTTTTGGGATGAGTTGGATCGCAGAGTGAAGGAAAAGCAGCCAACAAGTGCTCAGCATATGTGGGAACTCCTTCAAGACTGTTGGAAAAGCATTGCAGGTGAAGCTGGTTGAGAGAATGTCAAGAGTGTTCAAACATTTTATCAAGGCAATGTGTGGCTATTTTGCAGAATCTCAAATCTCAAATATATTTTGATTTGTTTAAAATTTCATTCCATATTTGTTATTTCATAGTTTTGATGTGTACGCTATTATTCTACAATGTAGAAATATAGTACTGTCACGTTTCTGACCTTTATTTCCTGTGTTTTGTATTTAGTTAGTATGGTCAGGGCGTGAGTTGGGTGGGCAGTCTATGTTTGTTTTTCTATGATTTGGGTATTTCTATGTTTCGGCCTAGTATGGTTCTCAATCAGAGGCAGGTGTCATTAGTTGTCTCTGATTGAGAATCATACTTAGGTAGCCTGGGTTTCACTGTGTATTTGTGGGTGATTGTTCCTGTCTCTGTCTTTGCACCAGATAGGACTGTTTTGAGTTTTCACATTTCTTGTTTTTTGTAGTCAGTTGTTCATGTGTACCTTAACGTATTAAAAAGAACCATGGACACTTACCACGCCGCGTATTGGTCCTCTGATCCGTTTCGCCTCTCCTCTTCGGAAGAAGAGGAGGAAATTCATTACAAGTACAAATAAATGGAAATCCATAAACTATCCAGAAACTTGAAGCGATGAATAACCCTGTACCTTTGATATCATTTGCACTCCTATTTGCATTTTCCATACAGCTCCATTACAACTTGTTGTCTGTTCTTTACTTCCCATCACTTAACTTCACTACCTGTGAACTGCTCTCACATTACCGAAGTGTCAAAACAGGTAATATTCTGTAGGATCATGTTGTTGCCTAGTGTCTGCTAGTTGACTGTGCTTTTCTTGCATTTGTTTTCCAGAAGTGGCCACCTGAATGGGTACAATAAAATAGTATTATGTTGTTGTGAGTTGACTGTGTATGGCGTACATTAGTATTCTTGTGGAGAACAGCTCATTGAGTGAAATTCCCATAAGGAGAAAGCCAACAACTAAACCCCCTGGTAAGACTCATCACACTCCTGTCTCCTCATGGTGGGTACCTATCAGGGCAGATAACACTAATTAATTTATAGCGGGCTGACTGCTGTCCTACCAACAACAGCAATGTTGAGTCCCTAAAGTGTGTGTGTGTGTGTGTGTTTGCTGAATATGCAAACAGCTGCCTAACTGTCTTGTTGTTGTTGTTTCATATACAGAAGTTACAGTTTTTCTCAGTCGCTTTGGTGCATTTTTCACATCATCCCTAACATGTGCAAAATAATAAGTGCATTTCTCAGAACAATTTGTACAAATTGCAATATACAATAGATATGTTTCTAAAGCTAGTCAGTCACTAAAAATCCTTAGTACATATCTCAAAAGTAAATATTCATGCCAATGATCATGTCAGTGTCATCAGAATGATAAGTCATTGAGTCATTGTTCACGAACAAGGTCGTCAAAATGTTTAGGCATGTTGTCAATGTAACTGTGTACTTTGACAGTATTACCTGATGTGAACTTAGGCTACAGTTTGGATGAAAGCTACTGTATTGAAAATGCACAAGGCTGCACTTCTATGGAATATATACATTTTAACAGTGCTATTTACTTATTACTGTATGTGGGTTATTGATTGAAAGAGACTGGACAACCCAAGAGGCACAAAGGAAAATTTTTTTTTGAAAGAAACACCGGAATCCACCTCTAAGGCACAACTTTGCCCGCAGCACTGTTGTGCTGTCTCTACACATCCAGACGTTCCTGTCTGTCGACCCACATATTCTCATCCACATCACACCGGATATTTTCCCTTCCAATGCAACGTGGAAAGAATATTTTGGAATGCCTTATCCATCCTCTGCAGGCGTCTACTGTGATGTCCTCACATGCTGCATCCATTGCAGCCAGCAGGGTCATCTATGTGTGTGGCTGACGATCGTACACCTTCCACCTCCATGCTGAAAATAACTCCTCAATTTGCTTAAGGAATGGTGAATAAGGTGGGAGGAATTTTATGAGCATCCTCGGGTGGGTCACAAACCATTGCCTTATGTTTGATCGATGGAAACTCACATTATCACAAATGACCACATACTTTGGCAAATCCTCTCTAAACAGACCCCTCTCATCATCAGGGATGAGAGCCCTGTAGAGAGTCTCTAAAAAGTTGAGTAGATGCTGGGTGTTGTATTGGCCCTATAAGGGGGATATGGGTTAGGACACCATGCTCCGAAATAGCAGCACACATGGTGATATTTCCTCCCCGTTGGCCTGGCAAATCCACAGTAGCTCAGTGACCGATGATATTCCGACCCCGTCTTCTGCATGTGGGAGGGTTAACTTGATTCCAACTCCATTATACGCTATATCCCAGAACACACAGTTGAATTTGTTTTGGTAAGGAAGAGTGACATAACATGTACATATATTGCATGTTCCTTCCACAGCAATGGAAATGTGTGCAGTTTATGCTTACTGTACTATGTATCTCTATAAAATGTTGCTGTAAAGTAGTTACATAGATAAATGTTTTACCTGTACATACTGGTACCGTAGCTTCTTAACTCAGTCCTCAATCCTTTGGAATGATACACGGTACAGCTGTTTCATACTCCTCTGGTTTCTATGCAGCACCCTGTCGATGGTTGAGATGCTAACCGTATGGATGTTTTCAAAGACATCGTTGTCTTCTATAATGGTCCTTTGTATGTCCCTGAGTCTCATGGCATTGTTTGCTCGGACCATGGTGCAAATAGTCTCCTCCTGCTGAGGTGTGAAAAGGCGTCCTCTGCCACCGGTTTGAGGTAATCTTGCAGTCAGTCCTATGTGGGGAAATGCAGTGATGCATCGCATACTTTCACATAGACAAAAACTATGCAAACACACATTTTACTGTAAAACATACAGATGGGTGCATGTAAGGTGCAGTATGTATCTGAATAGAGTATATTTCTGTATGCTGTGACATACAAGTGGACTATTGTAATATGAAGCATTGTAGGAAGTATACAGTATACTGCTTATATACGGTAACAGTGCACTGTACATTGGTGGACATACCTGTTCTCTCTTCAAAACGTTTGAACTATTGAGGACACGGTTGATCTCCCAATATTCGACTGCACCCTTCGACCCGCCTCAGCCATTGTAAGGCCATGATTGACAACATGGTCTACAATAGTGGCCCTTATGTCATCAGATATGCGCCTAAATCAAATCAAATCAAATGTATTAATATAGCCCTTCGTACATCAGCTGATATCTCAAAGTGCTGTACAGAAACCCAGCCTAAAACCCCAAACAGCAAGCAATGCAGGTGTAGAAGCACGGTGGCTAGGAAAACTCCCTAGAAAGGCCAAAACCTAGGAAGAAACCTAGAGAGGAACCAGGCTATGAGGGATGGCCAGTCCTCTTCTGGCTGTGCCGGGTGGAGCCTATGTTCTCTCCTGCCTCTTCCTCTGTTTTGCCTTCCACCACGCATCCTTGCTCCTCTTCTTCCTCCTCCTCTTGGCTGTTGACCCTGTTCATTTCCTGGTCCATCCATTATTGGAAAATTGCAACTCTGTGTTGTGGTCTGTCTATGTATGCTTGTCAATTGATTCTTCATGAGATGCACTTTTGAGAAATTTAGACAACTGGTTGATTGTTGGTTGAACTAACACTTTACATTCCTTCATGAGTGAGGGTCAATTTCACCTGCACGATTCATCAATTCACGTTTTTGTACAAAAGACATGAGACATGACATGAGCAATTGATAATGTGGAAAAAAGCTGACACTTGTACATTATCAATTGAAGTTTGCTCAAAAGGAATAAGGAATTGCTTTAATGATGTGCACAAGTGACTAAATTATTTGGAATTTGTACAAGTAGTATCAAGAATTGCACTTTTGATCTAAGAAATGCACCAAAGCGACTGAGAAAAACTGTAAACAAAACCGAAAACCCACGGGACAGGGTGTGGACAGGGTGGGGGTAAGGATGGGGTGGGGTTTGATGACAGGGTGGAGGTTGATGACGGGTTGGTGGTTGAGGACAGGGAGCCTTCAACCAAAATGTGTCTTTCACATTTAACCTCTGAATCAGAGAGATGCGGGGTGCTGCCTTAATTGATATCGGTGTCTGGGGAGCTGTTGCATGGGGGCTGTTGCCTTAATCGACATCCATGTCATCAATGCCCGGAGAGCAGTTGTTGTTAGGAGTTAACTGCCTTGCTCAGGGCCAGAACAACCCATTTGTACCTTTTTACCTCTGGGATTCGATCCAGCAACCTTTCGGTTACTGGCCCAACACTCCTACATGTCAGACTACCTACCGCACCAGTGAGAGGGAGGGAGAGAGAGATGGAGGGAGAAAGGTAGAGAGAGAGAGATGGAGGGAGAGAGAAAGACAGAGTGAGTGAGAGCAAGAGAGAGAGAGAGAAGGAGATGAGAGAGAGAAAGATATTTGACAGAGAGTGACGAGAGAGAGAGAGAGAGAGAGAGAGAGAGAGAGAGAGAGAGAGAGAGAGAGAGAGAGAGATACAGAGAGATACAGAGAGATACAGAGAGGGAGAAAGATATTTGACAGAGAGTGACGAGAGAGAGGGAGAGAGAGATAAAGAGAGATAAAGAGAGCTACAGAGAGAGAGAAAGAAAAGCGAAAGAGAAAGATTCATCTCTCACCAGGGTGGAAGATGGAAAACCTATTAAAGATTAAGTTCCAGCATGTCCTCAGTAAATGGGGTGAATGACCTGCTGCTGAACACACCTGGGTTCAGATACTACTGGAAATCTTTCAAATGCTTTGAGAGTTTGCTCCAGCCTTCCTAGAGTCCCATAGGCTGAGGTTAGCTATTTGCAACTATTATCTTGGTTCCATTAAGCCATGCAAGCTTAATCAAGCACAGATACAGTATTTGAAATTATTTTGAATTTGAAGTTAGGTCTGCTACCCAGTGGTTGCCATGTTGGCAATGGGTTTCATCACGATCAATAATCACAATTTGGGAGATTGAAGCTGCAGTAACACAATTTATAGTTGGGATGGAAAGAGAGGTATGATTATATGCATTACATTTAAAGTTTAATCAAAGGTATGGATCAGTACCTCACAGAAACAGAAACAGAACACATAATATAATCTGTCTACTTGTATGTGAATTGATCTGGATTCTAAATAAATAAATAAATATGCCCAGACATTTTGTGTTATGAGTATGTGAGTATGTGCCTTAAACTGTTAGGCTAAATTAATGTGTGTGTGTGCGTGCGTGCGTGCATGCGTGCGTGCGTGTGTGTGTGTGTGTGTGTGTGTGTGTGTGTGTGTGTGTGTGTGTGTGTGTGTGTGTGTGTGTGTGTGTGTGTGTGTGTGTGTGTGTGTGTGTGTGTGTGTGTGTGTGTGTGTGTGTGTGTGTGTGTGTGTGTTTAATTGGATTAAGGAAAACACACATAACCAGGCAGGGTGTAACTGATTTAATCTGATCTGACATAAACAAAAAAGAAACTCCAGCTTTAAAAAAAATATTGTGATTAATTACGGATACTTTTACAGATTACAGATACTTTGAAAAAACTAGATAATTACATATTGGATTACTTTTAATTCAGAAAGGATGTTTGCAAAAAAATACTCTATGACACCTTTCTGTTTTCCAATGATATTCAATTCAAGGTGCAAGTTAATAAAGTTTGTTCCACCTGAGGGAATCTGACAACAAGTCATAGACCACTATGACACACCAAATATGTTTGATGGATCCTTTTTGTCTTCTTCTAATGCCCGTTAAACACTTCTGCGAGCAGACCTTTCTAATTGACCTGGCCCGGTTATCCTGGAAGGATATTGACCTCATCCAGTCAGTTGAGGATGCCTGGTCATTCTTTAAAAGTAACTTCCTCACCATTTTAGATAAGCATGCCCCGTTCAAAGAATGCAGAACAAGGAACAGATATACCCCTTGGTTCACTCCAGACCTGACTGCCCTCGACCAGCACAAAAAATATCCTGTGGCATCGACCTGGCCAAGGCTTTCGACTCTGTCAAGCACCATATTCTTATCGGCAGACTCAGTAGCCTTGGTTTTTCTAATGACTGCCTTGCCTGGTTCACCAACTACTTTGCAGATAGAGTTCAGTGTGCCAAATCAGAGGGCCTCTGGCAGTCTCCATGGGGGTACCACAGGATTCAATTCTCGGGCCGACTCTTTTCCCAGTATATTACATTGATGTTGCTCTTGCTGTGTGCGAATCCCTGATCCACCTCTACGCAGACAATGCCATTCTGTATACTTCTGGCCCTTCCTTGGACACTGTGCTATCTAACCTCCAAACGAGCTTCAATGCCATACAACATTCCTTTCATGGCCTCCAACTGCTCTGAAACGCTAGTAAAACCAAATGCATGCTTTTCAACAATTCGCTGCCTGTACCTGCCCACCCACATAGCATCACCACCCTGGACGGTTCCAACTTAGAATATGTGGACATCTTTAAATACCTAGGTGTCTGGCTATACTGTAAACTCTCCTTCCAGAGTCATATTAAACATCTCAAATCCAAAATCAAATCTAGAATTGGCCTTCTATTTCGCAACAAAGCCTCCTTCACTCACACGGCCAAACTTGTAATAGTAAAACTGACTATCCTACCGATCCTCGACTTCAGCGATGTAATCTACATAATAGTTTACAATACTCTACTCGGCAAACTGGATGCAGTTTATCACAGTGCCATCCGTTTTGTAACTAAAACACCTTATACCACCCACCACTGCGACCTGTATGCTCTAGTCGGCTGGCCCTTGCTACATATTCGTCGCCAGAGCCACTGGCTCCAGGTCATCTATAAGTCCATGCTAGGTAAAGCTCCGCCTTATCTCAGTTCACTGGTCACGATAACAACAGCCACCTGTAGCACGCGCTCCAGCAGGTATATCTCATTGATCATCCCCAAAGCCAACACCTCGTTCGGCCGCCTTTCCTTCCAGTTCTCTGCTGCCTGTGACTGGAACGAATTGCAAAGTTGGGGACTTTTATTTCCCTCACCAACTTTAAACATCAACTATCTGAGCAGCTAACCGATCCCTGCAGCTGTACAGAGTTCATCTGTAAATGGCCCACCCAATCTACCTACCTCATCCCCATACTGTTTTTATTTCATTTACTTTTCTGCTCTTTTGCACACCAGTATCTGTACTTGCACATCGTCATCTGCTCATTTATCACTTTAGTCTGCTAAATTGTAATTATTCGCTCCTATGGCTTATTTATTGCCTACCTCCTCATGCCTTTTGCACACACTTTATA
Organism: Oncorhynchus gorbuscha; assembly: GCF_021184085.1. Taxonomy (NCBI): domain Eukaryota; kingdom Metazoa; phylum Chordata; class Actinopteri; order Salmoniformes; family Salmonidae; genus Oncorhynchus; species Oncorhynchus gorbuscha. Next base: position 105,657,837 of record NC_060178.1, on the reverse strand, counting down.
TAGACTTTCTTTTTTCTACCGTGTCATTGACAGGTTTATTGTGTTATTGGTTAGTTTATTGTTTACTCCATGTGTAACTCTGTGTTGTTGTCTGTGTCACAGTCCTTTGCTTTATCTTGGCCAGGTCGTAGTTGCAAATGAGAACTTGTTCTCAACTAGCCTACCTGGTTAAATAAAGGTGAAATAAAATAAAACATTTATAAAACTGACTAATATCCCACTGCTGCCAGCTCCAAGCTGACTGAATGACTAATATACCACTGCTGCCAGCTCCAAGCTGACTGAATGACTAATATACCACTGCTGCCAGTTCCAAGCTGACTGACTAATATACATACCACTGCTGCCAGCTCCAAGCTGACTGACTAATATACCACTGCTGCCAGCTCCAAGCTGACTGACTAATATACCACTGCTGCCAGCTCATAGCTGACTGACTAATATACATACCACTGCTGCCAGCTCCAAGCTGACTGACTGACTAATATACCACTGCTGCCAGCTCCAAACTGACTGAATGACTAATATACCACTGCTGCCAGTTCCAAGCTGACTGACTGACTAATATACCACTGCTGCCAGCTCCAAGCTGACTGACTAATATACCACTGCTGCCAGCTCCAAGCTGACTGACTAATATACCACTGCTGCCAGCTCCAAGCTGACTGACTAATATACCACTGCTGCCAGCTCCAAGCTGACTGACTAATATACCACTGCTGCCAGCTCCAAGCTGACTGACTAATATACCACTGCTGCCAGCTCCAAGCTGACTGACTAATATACCACTGCTGCCAGCTCCAAGCTGACTGACTGACTAATATACCACTGCTGCCAGCTCCAAGCTGACTGACTAATATACCACTGCTGCCAGCTCCAAGCTGACTGAATGACTAATATACCACTGCTGCCAGTTCCAAGCTGACTGACTGACTAATATACCACTGCTGCCAGCTCCAAGCTGACTGACTAATATACCACTGCTGCCAGCTCCAAGCTGACTGACTAATATACCACTGCTGCCAGCTCCAAGCTGACTGACTAATATACCACTGCTGCCAGCTCCAAGCTGACTGACTGACTAATATACCACTGCTACCAGCTCCAAGCTGACTGACTGACTAATATACCACTGCTGCCAGTTCCAAGCTGACTGACTAATATACCACTGCTGCCAGCTCATAGCTGACTGACTAATATACCACTGCTGCCAGCTCATAGCTGACTGACTAATATACCACTGCTGCCAGCTCATAGCTGACTGACTAATATACCACTGCTGCCAGCTCCAAGCTGACTGACTAATATACCACTGCTGCCAGCTCCAAGCTGACTGAATGACTAATATACCACATTTAAGCCAGCTCCAAGCTGACTGAATGACTAATATACCACTGCTGCCAGTTCCAAGCTGACTGACTGACTAATATACCACTGCTGCCAGCTCCAAGCTGACTGACTAATATACCACTGCTGCCAGCTCCAAGCTGACTGACTAATATACCACTGCTGCCAGCTCCAAGCTGACTGACTAATATACCACTGCTGCCAGCTCCAAGCTGACTGACTGACTAATATACCACTGCTACCAGCTCCAAGCTGACTGACTGACTAATATACCACTGCTGCCAGCTCCAAGCTGACTGACTAATATACCACTGCTGCCAGCTCATAGCTGACTGACTAATATACCACTGCTGCCAGCTCATAGCTGACTGACTAATATACCACTGCTGCCAGCTCCAAGCTGACTGACTAATATACCACTGCTGCCAGCTCCAAGCTGACTGACTAATATACCACTGCTGCCAGCTCCAAGCTGACTGACTGACTAATATACCACTGCTGCCAGCTCCAAGCTGACTGACTGACTAATATACCACTGCTGCCAGCTCCAAGCTGACTGACTGACTAATATACCACTGCTGCCAGCTCCAAGCTGACTGACTGACTAATATACCACTGCTGCCAGCTCCAAGCTGACTGACTAATATACCACTGCTGCCAGCTCATAGCTGACTGACTAATATACCACTGCTGCCAGCTCCAAGCTGACTGACTGACTAATATACCACTGCTGCCAGCTCCAAGCTGACTGACTGACTAATATACCACTGCTGCCAGCTCATAGCTGACTGACTAATATACCACTGCTGCCAGCTCATAGCTGACTGACTAATATACCACTGCTGCCAGCTCATAGCTGACTGACTAATATACCACTGCTGCCAGCTCCAAGCTGACTGACTAATATACCACTGCTGCCAGCTCCAAGCTGACTGACTAATATACCACTGCTGCCAGCTCCAAGCTGACTGACTGACTAATATACCACTGCTGCCAGCTCCAAGCTGACTGACTGACTAATATACCACTGCTGCCAGCTCCAAGCTGACTGACTGACTAATATACCACTGCTGCCAGCTCCAAGCTGACTGACTGACTAATATACCACTGCTGCCAGCTCCAAGCTGACTGACTAATATACCACTGCTGCCAGCTCCAAGCTGACTGACTGACTAATATACCACTGCTGCCAGCTCCAAGCTGACTGACTAATATACCACTGCTGCCAGCTCCAAGCTGACTGACTGATTAATATATCACTGCTGCCAGCTCATAGCTGACTGACTAATATACCACTGCTGCCAGCTCCAAGCTGACTGACTAATATACCACTGCTGCCAGCTCCAAGCTGACTGACTAATATACCACTGCTGCCAGCTCCAAGCAGACTGACTAATATACCACTGCTGCCAGCTCCAAGCTGACTGACTAATATACCACTGCTGCCAGCTCCAAGCTGACTGACTGACTAATATACCACTGCTGCCAGCTCCAAGCTGACTGACTAATATACCACTGCTGCCAGCTCCAAGCTGACTGACTGATTAATATATCACTGCTGCCAGCTCATAGCTGACTGACTAATATACCACTGCTGCCAGCTCCAAGCTGACTGACTAATATACCACTGCTGCCAGCTCCAAGCTGACTGACTAATATACCACTGCTGCCAGCTCCAAGCAGACTGACTAATATACCACTGCTGCCAGCTCCAAGCTGACTGACTGACTAATATACCACTGCTGCCAGCTCCAAGCTGACTGACTGACTAATATACCACTGCTGCCAGCTCCAAGCTGACTGACTGACTAATATACCACTGCTGCCAGCTCCAAGCTGACTGACTGACTAATATACCACTGCTGCCAGCTCCAAGCTGACTGACTGATTAATATATCACTGCTGCCAGCTCATAGCTGACTGACTAATATACCACTGCTGCCAGCTCCAAGCTGACTGACTGACTAATATACCACTGCTGCCAGCTCCAAGCTGACTGACTAATATACCACTGCTGCCAGCTCCAAGCTGACTGACTGACTAATATACCACTGCTGCCAGCTCCAAGCTGACTGACTGACTAATATACCACTGCTGCCAGCTCCAAGCTGACTGACTAATATACCACTGCTGCCAGCTCCAAGCTGACTGACTGACTAATATACCACTGCTGCCAGCTCCAAGCTGACTGACTAATATACCACTGCTGCCAGCTCCAAGCTGACTGACTAATATACCACTGCTGCCAGCTCCAAGCTGACTGACTGACTAATATACCACTGCTGCCAGCTCCAAGCTGACTGACTAATATACCACTGCTACCAGCTCCAAGCTGACTGACTAATATACCACTGCTGCCAGCTCCAAGCTGACTGACTGACTAATATACCACTGCTGCCAGCTCCAAGCTGACTGACTGACTAATATACCACTGCTGCCAGCTCCAAGCTGACTGACTGACTAATATACCACTGCTGCCAGCTCCAAGCTGACTGACTGATTAATATATCACTGCTGCCAGCTCATAGCTGACTGACTAATATACCACTGCTGCCAGCTCCAAGCTGACTGACTAATATACCACTGCTGCCAGCTCCAAGCTGACTGACTGACTAATATACCACTGCTGCCAGCTCCAAGCTGACTGACTGACTAATATACCACTGCTGCCAGCTCCAAGCTGACTGACTGACTGATATACCACCGGTGCCTGCATTAAGTTCTCGTTTTTAAAGTCTGGGGCTTCATTTATATAACCGGGGCCTGGTTTATTAACCCTGGGGACTCATTGCTAAAGCCCGGGGCCTCATTTCTAAAGCCAGTGGCCTCGTTTATAAAGCCTAGGGCCTCATTTATAAAGTCTGGGTCCTCGTTTATAAAGCTTGGTGCCTCGTTTATAAAGCCTGGGGCCTCATTTATAAAGCCTGGGGCCTCATTTATAAAACCTGGGGCCTCAATTATAAAGCCTGGGGCCTAATTTATAAGTCCTTTGGCTGTGCAGCCAATTGGTGACAGAAAGAGCAGGCATCATATCTGACCTAGAACCCAGGAGGGTCTTGGAGTCATTTGTCTATGTGCTCTATATCTCTTCACTTAAAAAACACATGACAACAACAATAATTGTTTAGCTAATCTGTAGTTTCAGTTCACTTAATATGTTCACTTAATGATTTTATCCAATGCACAGTTGTAATTATATTTCCATCTCCTATTTTGTAATGACAACAAACCCCCAAGCCATAAGACTCCTGAATCCACTCCCCATAAGTAAGCATTTCACTGTAAGGTCTACACCTGTTGTATTCGGCTAATGTGACTAATACATTTTGATTTGAATATGCATTATTTGTTTCAGAGCATGAGTATGTGATTCAACAACACTGAATCCATTACTAATGAAACAGCTATATGTTTGGAGAGGATCCACTTCAGTGGAAAGGTTTCAGACTGAATTCTGTTGAGATGGTGAGAGAGGAAAACGAGGAATATCACACCCCCCTCTTCCTCTGCCCCACCACCACCTCCTCCTCCTCCTCTTCCTCCTCCTCTTCCTCTGCTCCACCTCCTCTTCCTCCTCTTTGTCTGCCCCATCACCACCACCTCCTCCTCCTCTTCCTCCTCCTCCTCCTCCACTTCCTCTAGCCTACTTCCTCCTCCTCCCCCTCTACCCTACCTCAATCTCCTCCTCCTCCTCCACTCTACCTCCATCTCCTATTCCTGGACAGGTCACTGCTTGGCTGACTGGCTGGGAGATGGATAACTCCGTTAGGCATGCCAGCCAGGATAGAGCTGCAGTGGCGTGTGTGTGTAACATAGCTGCAGTGACTTGTGTGAGACTGTGACTGCAGCAGTAAACAGGTCTGACCTGAGGCTACGGCACCCTCGCTCTTCTCCTCCACCCCCCCTCCTCCTCCTCCTCACCTTCCTCCCCCTCCTTCTCCCCCTCATCATCATCATCCTCCGCTTCCTCTTCTCCTCTCCTCCTGCACCACCGCTCTCTCCCTCCTCACACTCTTCCCTCCTCACTCCTCCTCTCCTCCACCTATTCTCAAACAATGTGCTCTATGCCCACTCCCTGGCTAATAATGATGAATGGCAATGTACAGATGAAGAAACACACACAGTCACACAACCTCCCCTCCTCTTAGCCTGTGTGCCAGGATCTGATGATGAAATTGTTTATTTTTGTCAATGGAATGGGCATGTCATTCTCACATAGTAAATGGTTTGAAAATGCATTAACCATTTTAATTCTGTTATAACACTTGACAATTGGATGTTGACAATTAGTCATTTCTGTGATGTGTTATGACAATTGTAACAATCTGTATGATGGGTGATGATAATTACGTTTTATATTTGCATTTTGTCATTTAGCACACTGTTATCCAGAGCGACTTACAGTTAGTGCATTCATCTTAAGGTAGCTCATCCTGGTCTCATAGACTAGACGTAACATAGTACACTACATACGGGACACTCTAATTAGTATGATATGTTATGTTTTGTATAGTTACATAAGACAGAAGGTTATTTTCGCATTGAGTAATGAAGAATATTACTTAATGTACATGTACTATCATCATGCATATCTATCAACGCTAAGTTTGCTTGTTTGAATCCCATCATGGACACCTTAAGCATTTTAGCTAATTAACAACATTGCAACTACTTACAAATTTTTAGCTACAGTAGCTACTTTGCAACTACTTAGTTAGTTGCAGAGTAACCTTAACCTTAACCCTAACCTTAACTCCTAACTACTAACTACCCTAGCTAACAGCTACCTAGCTAACATTAGCTACAACACATTGGAATTAATAACATATCATATGAATTGGAATTTGTAAAATATACTAAATGGAATTTAAAGAAAAAGGCCAGGTTGGGTAGATAGGTGTGACCCACATACGGTATCTCCATCATTGTAAGTAAACTACTTGTTCATACTACTACTTGACAAGTGCTTGATTGAAACGGTCAAAGCACTCTTGTGCACAAACAATTAGTATAGAGTTGCATGTCAATTTGAATAATTATCTTGCATAAATGATGTGAAAGTAAAAATTTAGTTGAAGGCTTTCTTAATGAGCCTCATCTTATCTTTAGTTTTTTATGCAGAAAAGTGCTGTAGAGGAAGATGATTACATTAATACTGTACTTACTGAAACACTGTAGGAACTTGTACTACCCAGGAATCAACCTAGGAACATGTACTATCATCTTTAGAGTTATAAGACAACCTAGGAACATGTACTATCATCTTTAGAGTTATAAGACAACGTAGGAACATGTACTATCATCTTTAGAGTTATAAGACAACCTAGGAACATGTACTATCGTCTTTAGAGTTATAAGACAACCTAGGAACATGTACTATCGTCTTTAGAGTTATAAGACAACCCAGGAACATGTACTATCATCTTTAGAGTTATAAGACAACCCAGGAACATGTACTATCATCTTTACAGTAATAAGACAATCTATGAAAATGTACTAACATCTTTAGAGTTATAAGACAACCTAGGAACATGTACTATCATCTTTAGAGTTATAAGACAACCTAGGAACATGTACTATCATCTTTAGAGTTATAAGACAACCTAGGAACATGTACTATCATCTTTAGTGTTATAAGACAACACAGGAACATGTACTATCATCTTTAGTGTTATAAGACAACCCAGGAACATGTACTATCATCTTTAGAGTTATAAGACAACCCAGGAACATGTACTATCATCTTTAGAGTTATAAGACAACCCAGGAACATGTACTATCATCTTTAGAGTTATAAGACAACGCAGGAACATGTACAAACATCTTTAGAGTTATAAGACAACCTAGGAACATGTACTATCATCTTTAGAGTTATAAGACAACCCAGGAACATGTACTATCATCTTTAGAGTTATAAGACAACCCAGGAACATCTTTAGAGTTATAAGACAACCTAGGAACATGTACTATCATCTTTAGAGGAACATGAACATGTACTATCATCTTTAGAGTTATAAGACAACCAAGGAACATTTACAAACATCTTTACAGTTATAAGACAAACTAGGAACATTAACTAATATATTTACAGTAATAAGACAATCTATGAAAATGTACTATCATCTTTAGAGTTATAAGACACCACAGGAACATGTACTATCATCTTTACAGTTATAAGACACCACAGGAACATGTACTATCATATTTAGAGTTATAAGACAACCTAGGAACATGTACTATCATCTTTAGAGTTATAAGACAACCCAGGAACATTTACAAACATCTTTACAGTTATAAGACAAACTAGGAACATTAACTAATATATTTACAGTAATAAGACAATCTATGAAAATGTACTAACATTTTTACAGTTATAAGACAACCTAGGAACACACTAACCATATCAAATCAAATTGTATTGGTCACATACACATGGTTAGCAGATGTTAACGCGAGTGTAGCGAAATGCTTGTGCTTTTAGTTCCGGACATGGAGTAATATCTAGCAAGTAATCTAACAATTTCACAACAACTACCTTTTACACACATGTGTAAAGTGTTAGTTAAGAATTAGTTAGGTAACATAGATAAATAAGATATTTTATTTATTTTATACTTGTCATTAGAATGTCTTTTTTTGGACTAAACTGTTGGCAGTTGCATTTTCCTTTCTTCTCTAGGGAAAAGTCACTTGGGGCCCAGAGAGGGGAGAGGTCAGGCTTGGCTTTTACATGTCCGGTAATATGCAGAATATCAGAAAGGGAGAAGTCAGGTTTGAACTTTTTCTTTATATGTGAATGTGTCTGAAACTATACCTAAACCATGTGAAGGGCTCCACCATGTCTGTGCTCCAGTCACTCCCTCCTTTTCCCATTGGGGGGAGGAGTATGGCAGTGTCTGGAACCATTGTATGTCCCCTCTGATGTTGCCCTTCTCTTGACCTAGTATATGACCTAGAGGCTCACTCTCCTCTGTGAGCTTGTCCAGGAGGGGGTGTACTTGAGATGGGAGTATCTATAATTGACAATTGATATATGCCATTGGATGAGGTAATGTTTTGGCACTATGAAGTACCAAGAACGAGAAGTAGAACCTCGTCCTAGAGTCCAAACCGAACAATAATTTATAGCTAATGCTACCTGGCTATGGGATACTCCTTTCTCAAGTAAAAGGCCCTTTGTGAAGTTCCTAAGATCTGTGGTTCGTCACGTGAGTTGAGAGGGGTGTATCTTGGCTGTAAAAGATACTAAGTATTCTTTTGTAATCACTCTCAAAATTCAGTTATAGATACTGTGGAAGGACCACCAGAGGGCAGGCTGGGCTCATGGATAGTAGCCCAACAAGGCATGGGAGACAAGGTAACCAGAGGCAATTAAGCACAGCTGACGGTACTAATGACATACTCTCCTTCCCCTATAAGAGAGAGAATGGAACCAGCAGAGAGGGGGAAACTATCTCTGTAAGATGGCCACCGAGAGAGAGGAGCTATCCAGGAAGAACCACTAAGACGGTGACGATCCCGTGACTTTTTGTTGTAGTTTAAAGATAAGCCTATTGTGTTCGTGTTTCATCTGGAGAAGAAGATGTATGTTTTTCCTCTGAAGATTTGCATTGATTATGTTGGAGTGTTTGTGTTGACCAAATCCCATCAATAGAGAACTGCGTTCAATCAAGAAAACCTACTCCTGACTCGTTTATTCCACCTTCCCGCTTTAGAATGACGCCCAATTACTTGGTCCGCTCACAATACTGAATTGATCTGAGAGTCACAGGGCTATGGTGAAGCTCATATAATTAAAGAGGAAGTTTAAATAACTCTGACTGGTGTGTGGTTTGCTCTCTCATCATTTGGCAATAAAGGAAATTGCCACGACAAAAGGAATGAATAAGAATATGTACATATAAATATATGGATTAGCGTTGGCCGAACGGCAAGATGCAGTAGATGGTATGGAGTACAGTATAAAAATATGAGATGAGTGTCAGGATTTGGCCAGGGTTGTTCTGGTTTTTGGTCACTAGATGCCCCCATTGTGCCTTTTGACCTTTTGTTTTCCCTTGATCCCCATTATTATTTGCACCTGTGCCTCGTTTCCCCTGATTGTATTTAAACCCTTTGTTTTACTCAGTTCTTTGCTCCGTGTTTGTATGTTAGCACCCAGCCCTAGTACTCTGTGAGCTATTGTTGATCCCGGTGGACTCTCTTGTGGAGTTCTGTTTTTTGTTCTTGTTTGTTTGTTTTTGAGTATCTTTTGAGGCTTTTTGTGCTGTGCCTTCCACCTTGTGGATTTGCATTTTTGTCTTGGAGGATTGCCTTTGTTCTTGTGGAATTCCTTTTGAGGTTGTGGAGTTACATGTTTTCCTGAAGAACTTCACTTTTTACTTCATTAAATACACCGTCTCAAGTACTGCTGTGTCTGCCTCATCTTCTGGGTTCTGCTGACTATTCGTGGCTCAGGTGGTTTAGTGACTGTTTCTCACTCTGGAGACCCGGGTTCGTAACCGGGTCCTGACAGAAACACAGAGCCAAAAATGAACCCAGAGGCAGCCAGTTCCCAGGACCTTGTTGCCATGCTGTCCCACCACCAGGAGACTGTCCAACGCCACGAAGCCGCCCTGGTGCAGCAAGAAGCCTTAATGGCTAGACATTCTCATCTTCTGTCGGAGATACTGACTTCCATAAAGCAGATATCTGATCGACTTACCCCGGCAACAGTTCCCGTCCCAGTACCTCAGATTCACGTACCCATGGCAGTTAACCCTCTGGCTGAACCTCGTCTTCCACCTCCCCAACAGTTCTCAGGTGATCCAAGTGCTTGTAAAGGGTTTCTCACCCAATGTTCTCTCTCCTTCGAGCTGCAACCCTCGTCGTTCCCCACCGACCGGTCTAAGATCGCATATCACCCTGCTGTCGGAAAAAGCCCTGGCCTGGGCTACTGCTGTGTGGGATGCCCATAGTTCCTGCTGTGCCAGCTACTCTGCCTTTGCTGAGGAATTCAAACGAGTGTTTCAAGGCGCAAGCAGTGGTCCTGACTCAGCCAAACAGGTCCTGACTCTCCACCAAGGTCGGCGCAGCGTGACGGACTATGCCATCCAGTTCCGCACGGTGTCAGCAGCGAGTGGCTGGAACAACGAGGCGCTCACGGTGTGCTTTCTGAAAGGCCTTTCCGACACTATCCAAGATGAACTGGCCACTCGGGAACCACCGGACAATCTCGAGTCCCTGATCAAGTTGGCCTCACGCATTGACCAGCGTCTGAGAGAGAGAGAACTCAACCGTAGACCTCTAGCCCCTATCAGTCCCAGCTCCGAGTCCCCACCTTTATCCTCGCTGGCTCCACCGGAACCCATGCAGATTGGACGCATCTCCCAGGCTGAAAGAGACCGCCGGATGAGGGAGCGACGCTGTCTATATTGCGGCAAACCGGGCCATTTCTGTTCCACGTGTCCCGGGCTCCAGGGAAACGCTCTGTCCCGTACAGACCGGAGGGAACTGTAACGGGAAACATAACCTCCTCCCATCCGTCCAACTCCCGTCTGCTCATTCCAGTCACCCTTTCCTGGGACAACCACAAGCTTCACCTTCAAGACTTGGTAGACTCTGGAGCCACAGGTAACTTCATGGATGGTGTCTGGGCGAAGGAGAATGGCGTTCCCTCTGAACCTCTAAGTGACCCCATGAGGGTTACTACATTGGATGGAAGCCCTTTGGGATCTGGACTTGTCACTCATGTCACTACCTCCTTGCGACTTTCAGTTTCACAACACCAGGAATTGATGAACTTTCATTTGATCTCCTGTTCCGAGTTCCCTCTCGTCCTTGGATACCCCTGGCTTCACAGCCATAACCCTCACATCGACTGGTCTGTGGGCACAATCAAGCAGTGGGGTCCTACGTGCCAAGCTACTTGTATTTTCCAGAATTCCCCGAGTTCTACTCCCGAGTCTTTAGAATCCATTGACCTGACCCGAGTTCCCGAGTGTTACCATGACCTCAAACTGGTATTTAGCAAACAGAGGGCCACCATGCTACCACCCCATAGACCTTATGATTGCACCATCGAACTGTTTCCGGGCATTTTCCCCCCCCAGGGGTCGGATCTTTTCCCTATCTCCACCCGAATGAGCTGCTATGGATACCTACATCAAGGAAGCTCTGGAAGCAGGCCTCATGCGTCCATCCACCTCCCCGGCGGGAGCAGGGTTTTTCTTTGTGGCCAAGAAAGACGGTGGATTATGTCCTTGCATCGACTACCGGGGACTCAATGCCATAACCGTCCGTAACCGTTACCCGCTACCCCTTATGGCCACAGCCTTCGAGCTGCTCCAGGAAGCAGTTGTTTTCACTAAGCTTGACCTGCGGAACGCATACTATCTTGTGCGGATCAGACCTGGTGACGAGTGGAAGAACGCTTTCAACACGCCTACTGGTCACTATGAATACTTGGTGATGCCCTTCGGCCTGACCAACGCCCCAGCGGTGTTCCAAGCGCTCATAAACGATGTTCTTAGGGATATGCTTAACATATTTGTGTTCGTTTACTTGGATGACATCCTCATCTTTTCGAGCTCTCTTCAAGAACACACAAAGCAGGTCAGACAAGTACTCAAACGCCTCCCAGACAGCCATCTGTACGTTAAGCCGAAAAAATGTGAATTCCATTCATCCCGAGTACAATTCCTGGGATTTGTAGTGGAACCCGGTCGAGTCCAAATGGACCCCAGGAAGGTAGGGGCGGTAGCGGATTGGCCCACCCCCAAATCCGTTAAGGAAGTTCAGCGTTTCCTGGGCTTCACTAACTTTTACCGCAAGTTCATCAAGAACTTCAGCTTGGTGGCAGCCCCTCTCTCAGCTTTAACCAAGGGTGGCAATGCAAGGTTTTTGTGGGGAAGAGAAGCTGAGACGGCCTTCCAAGGACTCAAGCAGCGCGTCCTCTCTGCTCCCATCCTGATACTACCGACTACGGATGAACCGTTTGTGGTGGAGGTAGACGCCTCACAGGTTGGTGTTGGAGCTGTCCTGTGTCAGAGGGGTGAGGACAAGAAGCTTCATCCGTGCGCTTTCTTCTCACACCGGCTTACCCCGGCTGAGAGGAACTACGATGTGGGGGATCGTGAACTCCTAGCGGTTAAGATGGCATTGAAGGAATGGAGACACTGGCTCGAGGGGGCTTCTCACCCGTTTCAAGTGCTTACGGACCACAAAAATCTGGAGTATATCCAGCAGGCGAAGCTGTTGAACTCTAGACAAGCTAGATGGTCTCTTTTCTTCAATCGATTCCAGTTTATCCTCACCTATCGGCCCGGGTCGAAGAATCTCAAACCGGATGCCCTGTCCCGAGTCTACGCTCCTGCCATTCGAGATGACACGGACATGCCTGTCCTTCCTGCTGCTAAGATCGTGGCTCCGATCTCGTGGCAAGTTGAGGATACCGTGAGACGTGCTCAAGCTATTGAACCGGACCCGAAAGGAGGTCCTGCCAATCGGTTGTTTGTCCCCAAGGCAGGGAGGACTCAGGTCCTTATGTGGGGGCACTACTCTCGCCTCACCTGTCACCCGGGCGTAGGTCGCACCTTGGAGTTCATCCAGC